>NW_017732006.1:981411-985414 GCF_001890085.2 Hipposideros armiger | reverse complement strand
ATGAGAGAGAAATGGAACTCACGAGGGAACTGTAGGTGGTGGTTGAATGCCACTTGAAATTTACAGTCATTACTTAATGTGAAACCAGGAAGTCAGGCTTTCTGGTTTTCTTCCGTCAAGTTTGTCTGCCACTGGACAGGCACAGAAACGACGGATAGTTTTTTTTACCCAAGCTTGGGGTTTAGTCTAATAAATACAATGAAGGAAAAGTGACGCAAAGGAGTTAAGTCTGCAAGGGAGGGATATAGGGAAAGACCATGAAATCCATTTAGGTCATGACAGAAGTAGAGAGAGGAGGTAAGAAGTTGATGGATAATGCGAAGAGGCAGTGCCACTGGGTTGGGGGACTCAATAAGACCAAAAAAGTTGTTGCAGAGAGAATGTTGGAAGACATAAGCTTCAAAGCAGTGCTTATTGGCCAGGGAGTAGGCTGCTTGAAATCAAGACTGCTGAGATACTGCAGTTACTGGTGATGATAAATTTTAGGGTGTGACCATGTGAGTCAGTGGCCGAGGTGAGGAGGAAGATTAGATCCTATCTTTTGCTCCTCAGCAATTTCTTGTGTTGGAATCAAAAACACCACTGGAGTGGTGGAACAAATCTTCGATGTAGAAGGAGAAAACTGTGGATCAGGTTACATTTCTCTTATTTTCTAGGGGCACAACTTGAAACCTCTTAGATCCGCAGTTTCGTTATCTGAGAAGTGAGGACTAATAATAACTAAGGCCACACTCACAAGGTTATTGTCACTTTTAAATAGGGTGACATATAGCAAATTCATTTTAAACTAGAAAACCACTGTAAAATGCAAATCACGATTTAAATTATTTTATAGATAAGTAAATGAAAGCTCGAGAAAACTAAATGATCAAGGTCAGAGAGAAAAGAAAGGAGCCAGAATTAAAGTCCACTACTCTTTTTATCATACCATTCACCATTTTCCCAATCAAACAAAACAATCTAACTCCCGTCTGTTAAAAACAAATGACTTTGCATATTTTGATCTTCATGCAAATAAACTCACTATAATAAGGATGGCGACATACTAAATTATAAACTGATTTTTCATGAATTGACACCCAAAAAGCAGACATTCTTAATAATCTACTAATACAATACATTCATTCTTAGGGCCAAGGAATGGGAATCAGAGCAACTAATTATTTTGAGCATTAATGCCCAATGCAGAGCATCAGAAGAGGGACATGAATGCAAGAGCAATCCACGAGATGAAGCTGGGAGTTTCTCCAGGTTTGCATCTGGGTTTGCATTGTCTAAATGACATGCATATATTAAAACCAAACTTTACCCCCCCAAAAAATGAATAAAACTCTCTCCTGGCCCAGAGTGTTGTATTAGCCACAGGATAAAATGAAAGTAGAAACAAAGGGTGTTTAAATTGTAATTTAACTCACTCAGATAAATTGAACCTGTGTGAGTAAACTGTAATACTTCCCGTGACCCTATGAAAAGCAATCAATGAGAACAATAAACTAAATTTAGAACAGCAAGAAAAAGCAATAGCATATTTATCACATTTCTTTCACAACCATAATGAAGAACGTAGTACAGGAATCCCAACAAAACTACAGTGTGAGCACATCCAGCTGAAAGTGTGCTCTACTGCTCATAGGTTACACTTTGTTATCAGGTAATGGTGGCGATGCCCTCTTGTAAAGTAGGTACCAAAAAAATAATCATCCCAGAGTGTGAACTTGACATGGACCCAAAAGTCCACTCTTTTTTTCCTAAAGGGCACTGTTGTGGCTACTACATCCCACACCTATGTCATCAGTTAAATGCTAGAAAAAGAAGCCGACCATCTGCCAACTGCTCTCACCCCCCTTCTTAAAGAGATGGGGGGAGAGGAGACTTGTCACAGCCTTGTTTTTCTGTTTTATAAAATGAGCCTCCCATTTCTTATTCACATTTCACATTCTACCTTTTTTAAAACTTTTTCTAAAGGGAGCATGAGAGGAGATAAGAAAGGACATTTACTTAAGTACATATGATTTGGTTTGCCTCCTACAAGACCTGTAGACAATTCTCCTTTCACCCCACCTACTTCCTCTTCAGCAAATGCCTGAGTCTGGCTTCTAGAGCAGCTCTGCTACAATCTCTCTCTCTCTCTCTCTCTCTCTCTCTCTCTCTCTCTCTCTCTCTCTCTCTNTTCAGTGTACACTGCCCAGAAGGACCCAGACAGACGTCCGTGTCCACACAAGCCTTAGAGTCAGGTTTTCCAGTAAGAACCCTGACGCCACACTGCTCTCAGACAGCGGGAGTTTATGGGCGTTTATGCATGACGGAGGCTCATTAGGCAATGAGAGACGGAGCAGGCCTACAGAAATTAATAGCCAGCGATTCCCCAGTGTAACTTCCTCATCAACTCCAGCAGACAAATTAATTTCCTGCCTCATGTAATTTCCTGCCTTACGTTCTTCTAAATTCTGCCTGCATCCACCGTGACACTGTCCTTTCAATGGATCTACCTGCTATTTGAGGGACAAGTAGATTCATCTGCCCCACAATAGATACTCCTTCCCAGCTAGGCTGCCGAGAAGCCCAAGCTAGTTTTGCATGATTGATTTGGGCAGCTCATGGAAATCAGTAGTCGGGGCTTTTTTGCCTACCAGGAGCATGAAGGCCATTCACTTATTCTTCATTCACTGAATCAAGAAATATTTAGTCGTTGCCTACTATGCTTCAGGCATGGTACTCGGCAAGAGTGAGGCTTTCTTTATGTTGCAGGAAGACCAAAGCAAGGGGACACAAGGAATAGTTTAGAGATACATAAAGTAATTAATAATAACAATGATGATAATAATAATAATAATAAAGAATTCTTCAAAATTTAACCCATTTACAAGGTACTATTAAATAGATTATCTGTTCCAGAGCAAGTGGAGACATGGTGGAGGTATCTAAAGGGGAGGGACATAGATAGTAGGGAAATAGGAATGTTCATTTAGGGCGTATTCTAGAATTAAATATCACATGTGTTTTATTATGGAAAACAATCAGTCCCTGTCCCTGAGACCGGATGGCTCAGGCCAAGTCACAGTCACATAAAATAATGTGCCAAGGAGTTCAACCATAAAGCTAATCAATCAATCATTGCCACTATCAAGCTTCTACTATGCCTATGCATCCAGCCCTTTGCAGCTGTTGCTTTCCCTGCCCTCCTGGCAATCCTTGGAAGTAAGAATCAGAGTTAATAGCTTTCTTTTGGTCCCCTACACAAGCTCGTTAAATGATAGAAGCAAATGTAAAGGCAACTAAAGCCCTCAATACAGAAGCTAGTCATATTGTAAATGGTTATTACCTTCCAAAAGCCTACAGGCTATGTGGGGTGATGAGTCCTTCACATTTGGAAAGCTAAAAATACAGGACAGCTATTGCTACGTGGTGTGCAGCTATGAAGATGAATTAATTTTTTTTAAGTTCAAGGGCCTCCCAACTATTATGAAAAATGCATATTAACCACCCTATAATGAGTGTAAAACAAAGTAAGTGTTGGAAGAGAACTATAAATATGGAGTTGTTAGCAAGAGCAATGAATCCTGGCTTGCAGTAATCAGAAAATGACATTGGAGCTTGCCACATTGAAGATCAAATGTTTTAACAAGAGAAGAAGGAAAGGAATTTTTTTCAAGAAGGTAGAGCATGTGCCTTGGTGACATGGGAGCACGTGATCCATTTCAGGAATAGTAAATAATCCATTGTGGCTACAGTATATGGAATTAATAAGGAAGTATGATGGGAGACAACAACCAAAGAGCAGGTTGGGGTCAATTGTGGAATGCCTTGATCACCATGCTAAGATGGCCTATCATGGAGGCAATTATGTACCATTAATGGCTTTTTACAGTGAGAGATGTTATCAGATGTGTATTACATAAACATAAATTACAGAATGGTCAACTGGAGGAAATACAAAAGAAAATATAGATCATAGCCTGGGATGCCAGGTAGGAACTATTACAGAGGTGTAATATGAGATACT
>NW_017732006.1:957731-978996 GCF_001890085.2 Hipposideros armiger | reverse complement strand
TCACATCTAGAGGGACTCCTTAAAATAAGCCTGATGCCTAAAGTACCCTATTTCAGAATTTTAACTGGAGCTGATTCTGGGTGGTAATTTTTCTTTCTTCCTTTGTTTTTCTTTGTACCTACCAGTATTTGCTAGATTTTCTTCTGTAAGAAGGATATAAACTTAAGGAAAAGATAAAAACAAAGACCCTGGCAGAAAAGTGCACAGGAGCTAAGTAAGGATGGATATAGGGAGGTAAGGCTTTGAAATTGGCTAGTTCGCTAACTTAAGTAACAAATATAAACTCTAAATAAAAATGTTTATATTACTTCCTTAGAGGTAAGTAACAAGTAGAAAAATGTGCAAATATCGGCCATCCAATGAAAGGATGTTTATAAAAAAAGATATTCAGGATTTACTTTTTACTGCTGATACCATTTCCTGATCAACATATCATCTTATTAACTTGGCTTACTAATAAGGATGTGCACCAGTTGAAACTCTGAGCTTTAGAGCTTTGGCATTAAGACACTGAATGATTTCCTTAATCCCTGGAGTTCAATGAAAATGGGAAGGTGTAAAACCTTCAAGGTGGTACACCTTTAATTACTCAGATACTTAAGTTGAGATATGGGCGGTTTCTCTGAGTCTGCATTGACTCTGAGTCTGAATGAGCTTTAACTTACTTTTAAAGAAAACTTTCAAGCTTGGACAAAGAAGCTAGAAATGAATCATGGTGAGTGATACTCTTTAATTCACATTTCTTGCCCCTATGATATCAGTGTTTTAAGACCATTTCCTGTGGTGCCAGAGTACTATTACATATTCTGCTCAGGCTATCATCTTAAACAAGCTATAGAAATCCAATATTATGTTTTTAAGAACACAGAAGAAATAAAATTATATTCATCTTATGCAATGCCACGTCCCCATAAATCTTTCTTAACAGATATTATTTATCTGAGTAAACATTTGCTTACAGTCTATCCATATCCTAGTTGTTCTAGTTTTGATTCTGTAAAACAAAGGATAGTCCTTCATGTGGGAAAGAGAGCTGTTGAATGGCAAACATAGCTTATATGGTTTATTATTATCCCTGTGAGTGCCCAATACAGACCACTTGTGTCACTGGTCTGCTAAGTATCCACCTCATCTGAGAAGAGTAGGATGTGTTACACCATCATAGCCCAATGGACAGACAGTTTCATATCCCTTACATTCAACAAGTATTCTTACTGAGAACCTACTAGTGCTGGGAAATGTACCAAGCACTGTAGAAGAGCTGTAAAAAATATATAAATAAAATCCCTAATGTCATATGTTGAAATTCTGATGGACAGATACATACATACAATAAACACAAAGGCAAATTCACAAAGTAATTTTAGTTGTGAGAAGGATTATAAAGAAAAAAATTTAATGGTAAAAAGTAATTGGGGAAAAACAGGAAAAAGCAAGTAAGACTCTTAGAAAGAGAGGTGATTTAAAGCCTTCCTGGGGACAGGATATTGACCTGAGCACAAAAAGATGAGAGAGATCTAGCCAAGCCAAGAGCTAGGAACAGAGCACTCCAGGAAGAGAGAACAGTATGTGCAAAGGCCCTGGGGAGACTTGGCATGTCCAGGGTGGCTAGATGGGGAAAAAGAGGCGTAATAATGTTAGGGGCCAATAGAGTTCAGATTTCAAGAGCAATGGAAATCCATTAGCAGATTTAAAGCAAGGAAAGACTCAGACTAATTTTTCCTTTTAAAAAANAATGGTAGCGGAGAATTGGGCAGCATGGGATGCAATCCTTTTTCTACTGCTCAGCAGAGAGTGTGTATGTACGAGTTGATGCTCTGTAAAGAGACTGAACTTTTGTCTATACACTTTCTCCCAGGCCTGATGGAAATATTCTGAGTTTTATGCTATTAAAGGGTTTGGATTAATGTCCAGAAAGAGCAGCTAGCTATTGAAAATTGAGACCAGAACATCATACTTAAAATTACCTGGGAACACAGAACTATTCTTTTATTATTATTATTATTATTATTATTATTATTATTATTATTATTATTGTTATTTAGCTATCCTGAGGCTTTGTGTCTTGGTGACACCATGTCCATTATGACTGAGACTTGTCCTCTGTTGGGAGAGGAAATACAAATGCTTATACATAAGAAACTCAAGAACCCTATCTGACAAATAATAATGATTGCAACAAACCGAGAAGATCTCAGTTTAACAAACAAGAGGTTCCCGGTGATTTCAGGGGGGAGCAACAAGGACTTTATTAATGGCTTCCTAATGGTTGAACCCTGTTTATCAAATTACCCACAGAGACAGTGTGATATAATGGAAAACGCATGACCCTAAGAGTCTGACAAGCCTGAGTTCAAATCCTCCCAGTCATTAATTTAGTTTCTTTTTCTGAGCTTTACTCCCTTTACCTGTAACAACGAGGATGTTATACCTATTATACGCATATAATACATTAGATATATAATACATTACATTAGAATGCATTATAATACATTAGAATGCCTGCAGAGAAAAATAATATATAAAAGTCATTTCCTTCCCTCATGAGAAACGCTTATAAAGCAAACTTCCGCTACAACAGGACAATATGGCATCCATGATTGTTATATCTGATCTCAAATTGTAGCACCTAGCACAGAGCTATAAGCAACTTGTCCTAAGAGAATTTATACAGTAACAATTCTAATCTAACATACTCAAAANACCAGAGAAGCAACGTCCTCCACAACTAGACTGAAGAACAAAAAACGACAGCAACTTGTCTGTTTCCCTTCCCCCAATTCCCGAGCACTGTTCCCATCCCCCCAATTCCCCAATAAAAATCTAAAAAAAAAAAAAAGAATACAAATGGTTTAAAAAAAAAAAACATCATAAAATGGTTCTCAGCATAAAATCTCCAGAGGTTAAAATAAGATAAAATACATGAAAGTGTTGCAGAGGTCTGTCAAACACTCGGTTGTGTCCATGTACATTTTATTATCACTGAAATTATATAAACCATTCATAGCTAGACACTTTACATGCATTATCTCATTTACCCACAGTCACCACTCCAAGTAGGTTTCATTAGCTTCATCTAACAGAGGAAGCTGAGGCTTCCAGGAAAGATACTTCATGCAATTGCTAAGTGGCCAAGTCAGAATCCAGGTCCGTTTGGCTCTTAGCCTTTATGTCATGTTGATAACCAGGATTGCTTTTTGGGTAAATGAATGAAAATGCCTATGAACACAGAGTAAGTTCAACAGATACTTACTGTTGGGAAAATCAATTGTACAAAATCTAGTCAGAGACTTTAAGAGCATACATATTTATTAAATTACAATTATCTGTTGGCTTGATAATTCATCGGTGTTTACCTGATAACAGCAAAATCACATATTAATCTTAGAATCATCCTCGCCTCCGCTTTTTCTCACACACCTCTACAATCAACACTCAACAGATCTTGCCTGTTCAACTTTCCAAATATATTCAGCATCTCCACTGCTACGAGACTGCTCCCAAGTTCATCATCTCTTGTCTTGACTATTTCTTCAGCCTCAAAACAGAACTCTGCTTCAATCCTCAAGCCTTTGTAGCCTATTCTCAACACATTGGTCCGAGCAATTCCAGTAGAATCTACATTGATCAAAGTCCTGCAATGACTCCCTATTTCACTCAGAGCAGAAGACTGGTCCTGCCCGTTGCCTACTAGCCTAACTCACCTCCAGTCACTTTTACCTGACTCACCTCCAGCCACTTCTACCTGACTCACCTCCAGCCACTTCCACCTGACTCACCTCCAGCCACTTCCACTTAAGTCACTTTGCTATATCTGCACTTAACTTCTTGCTTTTTCTCAAAAACAAGAAATATATGATCACCTCAGTGTGGTTATTCTTGCCACTCTCTTGCCTTGAATGCAAAATCCATTACTGCCCTACTACTGAGTAAATTCTTTTCCACCTCAACTCTTCACCAAAATGTCAGTTTATCAGTGAGGCGTCCCTGACTGCTATGTGTAAATTATCAATATCCTCTTTCCACAGCATCACTGCCTTACCCTGTGTAACATTCTCCAAGACATTATCACCACCTGACATGATTTATGTACAGTCTTACTTATCTTTATCCCCACTTGGGTGTATTGGGTTGAACCATAAGAAATTGCCATTCGTAGAAGTAAAAAATTGTCAAGTATCAACAATTTCATATGGTCTGTTTTACTCTCTACTAAGTTCCTTATGCAGATAACAATGCCTTGCATATAACAGGTACTCAATAAATACTATTGAAAAAAACAACTGATTTGAGAACTAGTGAATACAGGGGTAGCCAGGGTCTTACCTAACTGGTAGTAATCACTTTACGTCTCAGCTTAGTTTGGTCCTTTGTTACCATCTCATGCTCCCAATCAGGAACTTAGTCTGAGGTGAACACCCTTCATGATTTTTTTGAAACTCAAAGTCAGTGACAGCCACACCATTTGCCTCTGTCATTTCAAAGACTTCAAAGCTCTGAGCTCTGTTGACAGTTTCAGACAGAGAAGCTGTCCGTCACTTTTGCTGCTGATCCCCCTTACATATTCTGTACTTTCAAACAGGAACTCTGGCAGAGGCAGGGCCTCTGAGGGCCCCAGACGGGTTTCCAGATCAAGCAGTCATGACTGCCCTTCTGAGCTAGGAATGGGAACAAGGAGAAAAGTCCTATAGTCCTCTCTCTCTCCTTCGCTCAAGGCTTAGAGGTTCCTGATTCCCAGCGTTAATACTTACTAAATACACTTTATTTCCTATTAATTATTCTCATACTGCTTTCTTACTAGTCAATATGACCTTTACATATTTGCATGGGTGATTTCTTCCTTATAGCAGTAAGTGCTTAATAACTCCCCCTTTTAAAATCTGAGCCCAGAATAATCAAATAGGTTTTACCCCTTTGTTCAGCCAAATTTATTTTTAACAGGTTACTCATATGCTCAGAACTGGATTATTACTGGAATGTAGTAAGGAGACTATGCATGTTTTAGACATTACCATCCACGCTTGTTCACTGCCTCTTTCTCTTCACTCTTCCCACTGACTCATACTCTGGATCAATGTCCAGAGTATGGACATTGGAACTCTGGAAATTCACTAGGCATACACTTCCAAGAGTTTATGACACTTCATCTTCTCTTACTGAAATAATTGCCAAACTCCATGAAACAAGGAGTTCCCCATTCTCTAGTTCCCATTTACAGACAGAAAGCCATTTCCTCTGACAGAGCAAATGTTCCGTGTGCCCCTTTTCAAAAATGTTAACTTTCTTTTAGGACAGCGATCTCTGTTTCCGTTATAGTCCTAACCTTCATTGCTATACTTTTTTTTCAGATTAGGCCTTAGGAAGATATAGGGTAAAAGAAATAGAATGTGCAGGATAAGAAATAGATCTATAGAGCACTTAACTATGCATGTCTTTTCAGGCTGCTATAATATAACACAATACCACAGACTGGAGGGCTTATAAACAACAGAAATATATTTCTCATAGTTCAGGACAATAGGAAGACCAAGATCAAGGTGAGGGAGCTCTCTAGGGCCTCTTTTATAAGGGCACTAATCTCATTCATGAGGGCGCCACCCTATGACCTAATCACCTTCCAAAGTTCCCACTTCCAAATACTATCACCTTGGCGGTCAGGATTTCAACTTATGAATTTTAGGGGGACACAAAGATTCATTTCCTAACAATGTTCCAGGCTGCTGTTCCACAGAACTCCTTGTTTCCATTTCATGGTCTTGAGGAATCAGTTGGATCTAGAGAGCCTGAACAGGGAAAGACCTGGAGTTCGGGGAATGAGATGATGGCTCTGTGAGAAGTTACACAGAGAACAGCTCTCACAGCTATGGTCCTGTAAGGCCTCAGCTCTTGTTCACATTCCAGGAGAGGTGTGGGCATGCCAGGCCTATGTTTCTGGCACTGGGAAAAGCACACACTGAGAGGATCCAGCTTGGACTGGAATGAAGATAAGAGTGATTGGCTTGCCAAGAACTACTGCTATATGAGTGTGGAAACTTCCTTTTTCTCCATTCAAACTTAGAACAACTTTACCATCCTTCTCTCCTTCATTGTTACTGAGGATATATCCAAAATGAGCAGACAGTAGGGTTAATAATAGCTCAAAACTCTACCCACCAGGTATGTCATTTTAAAATTGAGAGCAATTTTAAAGGTCAAATGTGTGTTTCTTCTATCTAGCGTCTCAGTATTTTCCTTGTATCTTTGACCTTAATTTTGACTAGAAGCTCTTTTGAAAGGTAGCAAAAGATTTCAACTTCCAGCAGCTAACAGGCCTCTCAAATCATTCCCATACAAATGCAAGTATAGAACTGCTTTCTGAACCAGGCTTACTTTTATATCTGTCATGGAATATTTGCAGCCTGATTCCAGAAATGCATCCAAAGTTCAGAGACACATCACAGCATCTTTGACTTTTCTGGGTCAAGAACTGATATGAGATTCACACAAGAATAAGCAAGCTATTAATAATGGTTCGCAGTTCACCAATTAATATCTGTTGCCAATTCAACAAGATGATTACTGTGCTTAAAATCTTGATTTCTTTTAAGACTCCCCATATTCTTGAAAACACAAAATTAATCCCTCATATATAGTGTGGTATCTGATGCTTAGCATGTTTCCAATAAATATTAGATAAATGAATGCATCAATAAATGAGAAGCCCACAGAAACTGTTTAAAAGATAAAGAAAAAGAGAATACTGTTTTTGGAGAGGGTTTTGAAGAGGAATGACTGAATATTTATATTCTAGATAAAACAGATCTTTAACTCTTATTTTATTGTAATCTAAATTTCCTGTATTTTCACACTAAAAATATGAGATTCTTAAAATAGTTGTTGTTTTGCTTGAGAGATAATTACTTACCATCATCAGACATACCATTTATATCAAATGGTCATCCTGCTAGAGTATTTTGGGAACATGTTGAAATGATGAATATGGCGCTTGTCAAACATGTTATTTCTTATGTAAATACAAGTTCATTTACAACTGACAAGAAGATAAAGAAAATTAGAATCATTCTGCTTGAGTTTTGACACAGGAAGATATCAAGGACAGCTCAAGGACTTTCTCCTCAGGTCTCCCAAGAACTAAGGCCAAACTACAGCATGCTGTCTATACGTGGGCCTTCCTTCTGAGCTCCTGCCCATGTCCATTGTCTGCAGCCCTCTCCCCAGATGTTTCAGTCAGCATTTTCTTTATCCTTTCCAACCAGTCCCCATCTTCCCCCAAAACTCCATCCACCCACCCCTACCCCAAAGTACTGCTCCTTTTTCTATATTACCCACTGCTTTTAAGGATGGCCACCCATCCACAACAGTCCCCAAGAGAAACTTGGAAATCCTTTTAAAATCCTCTCTCCACCACCTTTCCCCCATTTAATCCTATCAGTCACCAAGTCCTGACCTCATGCCTTCCAAACACTGCCTAGATCTCTTTATTTTTTTGTTATCCTTACTTTCTTCAGATCTCACTTGGATTATTGCCATCACCATCAAACTCCTGTTTATCATCTCATCCTGCTCTAATTTATCCTCAGCACTACTTTCAGAGTAATATTTCAAATATGTAAATATGATCATGTGGCCTTGCTTGAAAATGTGTGATGGATTTCAGAATTAAAAAATCATTAAATGCATAATAAGACTTCATCATCTTAAAGGTAAAGCCCAGGACCTCTGCATGGCCTTTGCAAGGGAGGTGTGGAATTTCAACATATGACTCCCTGTACTTCTACAGTCAACCATAGCAGCCAGGAATGTTAACATAATCCAGGATACATAAGCAGAGGGAGGTGATGGTTTGACATCCTCAACACCAATTAGATGACACTAGAAACACTATATTTAGAAAAATAGAATTGTACAGTGTTTAAGAGTGTAGATTCTGAATGTAGGCTGTCAGGGTTCATCCTGGGTCCTCTACCTATCAGCCCTGCGATTTTGAACAAGTCATTTAATGTTCCTATGCTTAGTTTCCTCATCAGTAAAACAGGAATGATAAGAGTACCTGTCTTATAGAGGTTTTGTAACAATTAAATTAATTAAAATATATACAGCACTATTAAATACATTTCCATAACATTATACCCATAATACTTTAGGAGAGATATTAACCAATGGAGGTAACGAGAATTGAGATCATGTTATGTGAAGAACAGTTGGATAACATGCAGTTCATTGTGGAGAAGTGTTGGCAGCTATGCTGGAACATGTGAAAAGCAGTCCAGAGGGTCAAATCAGGAGTAACAGTGGAAATCCAGTTCAGGTTATGGAAACACTTTCCATCAAATAGAAATGCCCAAAAATGGAAGGAGTTATCTCCAGAAAAAAGTGGGTTCTCTACCACTAGACCTGTTTAATCAAGAGCTGGGTGACTCCTTGTTTAGAGCATTCTAGAGGGATTAAAGCAACAGACACAGGGGAGAAGAATAACTTCTAAGCATCTTATAAGTCTCAGACGACAAAGAGTTTCAACTATCAGTTAACAGTAAATAGGTTCTTACAGTAATTGGTTATTTTTGTTAAATACCATGAAGCGTAAGTATCTATGTACTAACACCAGCTTAGGTTGATTTGTCATCTAGTTTCCTGCAATAAATGTGTTTACCAGAGCTGTGTAAACTCAGGATCTAGGATATGCTGCAGCATCTGAAACAATCTCCATGGCCCTATGATTTATGATGGACAATTCTAGCCAAATGTCCTCACGTAGCAACTATTCGTCTGTGGCTATTGCAGCTACTTTTCATTTTGTTTCTTACAGAAGTTCCTTAAAAGAAGCAATGACCATTTTCCTCCTCTACAATTTGCTTGCAGTGTTTAGTTTCATTCACATATTTTGAAAGCAATATGGCAACAGTGAGTTTAAGAAGAGCTTTATTTTGACCTTATGTATCAGTTTAAAGAAAGTGAATAAAACTCAGAAACAAAGAAATGGGTAATCTTTTGACCTTGATACAACTGAAGCTTTGAGAATAAATCCATTAACAAGAGCTGCTCAGTTGAGTTCCTTTTATGTGCCAATAGTAATTCCATTTTAAAAATAAACAGTCTAAGGCAGGGGTCGGCAAACTGCGGCTCACAAGCCACATGCGGCTCTTTGGGTACGTTCCATCTCAAAAGTTTGCCGACCCCTGGAAGAGCCAATCCTGTCCCTCCCAACAATTTAAAAATTATTCAAGAGCCGTAAATATATTTTTACATAATCACCATTATGTGAATAATATCCTTTAAAATTTTTTTAAATGATACTATGATAGTGTTATTTTCATTTTCAATTTTACTTCAGACCCACACGCTCACAAGCTGCAGTTTGCTGACGCCTGGCAGCTCTTCCATCTCAAAAGTTTGCCAACCCCTGGGCTAAGGTATACTTAATTGCCAACTCAAAGCCACATGGTCAATGAGGGGGAAGGCAGAGAGTCTCACACAATGATCAATAAAGACAAAGTACACTTTCCTCCAAGCCTGTCTCAGTTGTGCTACGGCCCCCTCCTCACTTGTTGCAGACTCAGTCAGTGCAGCATAGAGCCAAGCATGCCTCAGATCTAGAGAGCAGGAAAAGCCAGTGTGTCATTCTCCATGGTCCTGAACCACCTTTAGCCCTTGGGAACACACTGAAGTCAGTCTGTGTATTCTGAATATAATCCTTGATTGTAGAGTTAGTATTTGAATATAATCCTTGATTGTCGAGTTTGTGTTTGCACTTCACTGTTTGCCCTGAACCTGTCCACTGGTTCTGGACTAGCCAGTGAGGATGTGCCTCCCGGTAGTTCTACCACTCTTAACCCAACTCCTGGCACCTGCCGCTGGACTCTTCCTTCCCACCACCAGGAGGAGTGTTATAATTGAATCATTAGTTTTCAGCTGTGTTGAGAAGACACTGTGCTGTGATTGGTTATGAAGGGTACAGCATTAAAGCTGGAGCATAACTGGGAGACTATGCTGCAGCCTGATCCTGAGAACTTGGTAATGCTCATAGAGTAGAGTGCGAGGGAATGTGCATGAAAGGAAAAGACTGAGTGAGAATCATTCCTTGTAAAGACAGCCTCATCTTGTATTGTTACTTAAGGAGTAAAAGGAAAGTGCAATGATGAATCCCACCATGCCAAGTATTAACTTCTTCCAGACTTGGTTTTCACGGCTCTTCACACTACAGCTACACAACATGGACCCTCCACCTCAAGAAGGTCCAACCTTCCACTCAACCCCACATAGCATTCTCACATCAGTGAGCCTATTCAACTGCTTTTCCCAGAAAGTCTTCCCAACATTCTTCCTCTTCTTTGGCTATCAATTCCTCTCTCCTCCAGGAAGCCTTCCCTAAGTTCACACTTATTTCATCCTCCTTGAAGTACAGCACTTGGATACTGTGAAATCTTTCTTGAGTTTACATACAGATAATAGAAAGTCATTGATGGATATTAAGCAAGAAAGTAACCTGAATAAGTGTATACTTTAGAAAAAATAACCCGAAGAGAATTGTACTGGAATAAAAGTTAAAAAAAAGAAAAGAGCGAACATTTTTTTTTTTTTTGCAAATCAGAATCCAAGTAAAATTCATACATTGCAATTGGTCAATGATATATTTTAAATCTCATTTAATCTATAGGTTCTTTCTCTATATTATCTTAGTAATTATTTATTAAAGAGTCCAGGTTTTTTGTCCTGTGAAGTTCCTCACAGTCTCCAAAGCATGTTTTAACATGTTTTCCTGTCCTCTTTATTTTCTATAAAATGTTCTTTGGCTCCAGGTGATTGACCAGATTCAGGTTTGGGTTTGGGGCTAAGACTAATTCATAACTAATACTGTGATTGTCTTTCATTTTTGATGATAATAATCATTGACGGCCCAAGTCTAAGTACATTAGCATCTTAACAGTTGACAAATGATGAGTGTTTAATTCTAATATCCTATCTTTATTAATTAAGTGAAATATTTCTATAAAAAGAAACCTTACTTCACCTACTATTTGGTTTCCTACTGCTTTAGTTAATATAGGAAATGTAGAATAAACAATTGATTCCTTCTCTATACTTCCCATTTTTCAACATAACAAGTTGGTTCCCTAACATCTTCTAATGGTGATTAGTTAACTTTTAGTAATACTATGAAGTCATAAGTTAAACATATTTACTGAATTTTCATCCATTTTGTCATTATCCTGATTTATACTTAGATTGTTCTATCTTCGTTCCATCTTCAAGTCAGCCCCTGAATCCTTTTTAAATGATCCTAATAGTCTTCGATAGACAGCCTGCTATCCGGTATGACTCATCCTGCATATTTCCTGCCCTAGATCTGGAACCAGTCTTTTCCCTGAAGAAACGTATTTCCTTTACAAAACAATGCTGGCATTTTTGCCAGCAATCTTGACCCACTCTGAACACTTACTATATTCCTGTACCTCACCCCAACCCTATACCTCTAAAATGACTTGGAGATGGAATAAGGGATTGAATGGTCCTCATGAATGTGGTGACAGATGGGTTTAGGCTCAAAATGGCTGAAAGTTTGTGACATAAAGTACTTGGTAATAATAAAATAATAGTATTATAATTTTAAATGGCTATTTTGACACAACCATATCAAAATGTCCTGCTGTAAGGCAAACCAACCAGTTAGGAAGCTGCTCGAGCAATCTAGGGCAGGCAGCATGATAGGCACTTGAGTCAAACTGACCTTTTGAATCCCAGATCTGCCATTTAAAAAGCTGCATGTCCTTGGGCAAATTATTTAATGTGTCTAAGCCTCAGCTTTGTCATTACCAAAATGGGATAGTAATAACACCTACCTGACAGGGTTGTCAATGTGATACATATAACATACAGGGTTCATCACATGACGAGTGCTCAATAAATGAAAATCATGATTATTTTTGATATTTTATTATTGTTGCAAAAATTGATGTAGTGACTGGGGGCATATTCTAAAGCAGTTCAAAATGCTAGCCACTGGAGCCTACTAAGTACTTCAAACGTGATTAGTTGGCATTGTTCTGTGCTGTAAGTATAAGACAAGCACTGAATTTCAAAGCCTTAGTTTTTTTTAAAAAAAAGAGTGTAAATTATGCTATTAATAATTTTTATCTTTATAACATGCTAAAATGATATTTGGAATATATTAGGTTAAATAAAATATATTATTATAATTAATCTCTTCTGTTTTCTTTTATTCTTTTCAATGTGACTACTAGAAAATTTAAAATTACGTGTGTGGTTCACATAATATGTCTACTGGACAGTGGTTCTCTAGAGATAGTAAGAAATTATATATAAGAATTTGGAAAGTGAGTGGATGAGGTGTGAAGAACAGGGTGATCACTTCTTTCATTCATCCTTATATGTCTAACATCTTCTAATATGAAGCAACTTTTTAATAAATGCTTCTTAATAGATTGGTGTCCACTTTTTTTAAAGAAAACAACCATATGCATTGGCTGCTTTCTCCTACTTAAGAAGAGGCAATTCTGGGTCTGGATAGCACATGTTGGACAAAGTAACCAAATCAGTTCTTTCTAAGGAGAGGTTTACATTTAGCACTTATCATGTTCCAGACACTCAACATGTCTTCTCACTTAATACTGAAACAATTGTTGGAGGCAGATACTACAATTTCACTTCTAGAGATAAGGAAATTGAGATTCAGAGAGGTTAATTAACTCATCCCTTGTCACAGTGCAAGAAAGGGATGAAAGTAAGATGTAAAAGCAATCTCATCAGCCTCCTTGATCCATGCTGCATCTTTCCAATTTGGGTGACTATTTAGGTGCGTACGTGTGGGTAGAATAATAAATAGGATTCCAACTTCTATTAATCACTCATCTTCTTAGGTGATTTCTCTTAGTCCCTTGGGTTCTTCATCCCTAACATAGAACCCAAGATACTATATGCTACAAAACGTAGGAGATGCAAGCTCTTTAAGCAAACTATTCCGAAGTATTTATATTATTTATAGGGCTACCTTAGCAACTGAATCATTACCACATCAGATATTTTCTAGACGATTGTGAAAACATAGATTTTTTTAAAGGACTAAACATCCAATTTAATATTTCTCAAAAGTCACCATAGAATCTAAGCAATTTGAATAGGTTTTTCTTCAGCTCGTATCGATCAGAAAAGAATCACTATTACTGTTGTTGTTTTCTTCTTTCCTTTTATCTTTAAGTACAGCCTTTTTCAGTAGGTCAAAGCAGGATTTAGAATTTAAAACGTCTTTTCCTTTGCCTACTTAGTTCCTTTTACATTATGAAAACCTACTTTACCCATTTGCCTTTTACCTGAAGCCTTAAAAAAGAAACAAGCAAACAAACAAAACCTAATCCAAGAAAAGCAAAAAACACTAAGCCTTGATATTGGTGTATGGCCTCGAAAACCTCTGATAGTTCTTCCAGTTTTAAAATGTTAGTATTCAATGATTTCTCTGAATTCTGTCTCAAATTCCTTCAGTTATTCTGATGGTCTTAATTTGGTATATTAGGATATATAAATAAATAAAGTTATTTGTGTGTGTGTGTGTGTGTGTATATATATAGCTATATATAAATAAATAGTTGCCACTAATGTCAGATTGACTATTTTAATTGTCACAACAAATTTTAAAGGTTGCATTAATATTCCCACTTTATAAGTAAGGAGTGAGACTCAGAGAAATTAATTAGCTTGCATCCAATATAATATCAATAGCAAAAGTGCAGAAATGGAGCTTGAACTCAGTTTTCTCTGCTTCCTGTGCTCATAGTTTCTTATCACTATTCCACTTGGCAATAAAAGACATGGGTAAACCAAGGGAATCTTTGTCCTTTTAGCAAACAGGGCTAGACGACTCAATTTGAGGGTGAGAACACTGAGTTAGGAATGCTGTTTTCCTCCAGGAGTAGAATTTTACACATATTATTAGTAACCAGTTCAGAGCACATACTGGGAAAGGCTGTGGGAAAATTTAACTATAGTTCACCTAATGGCCACCACAGTTGAACAGAGCAAGACCTATGAACCATATTTTCTTGCCCCCAATTATCTCCCTCACCAATCTGCCAACGCACCCCAAATTTCCACTATCACAGATTCCCTTTGGAATAGAGCAGTGGTTTAACAACTGGGTTAGAGATGGGGCTGTGTGGGAAGGCCACATGGTGGGTGGGAGAAATTAGGTAGAAGAGCCTGTTGAAACCCTGAAAACAAAACATGGGTCGCGCCCAAGATGTCCAGCTCTATAGCAATGGCTTGGTCTATAGAAATGCTTTTCAGGGTCCATTAGGAGGCTTTCATGCTGCCTTCCCATTTGGTGCTAACTCTCTCCTCCTCATTTCACTAGATTTCCCATAGCCCTACTGAAGGCTTCATTTAAGAAATCAACAGAATGTAAAACAGAAAGAAATTATATCTCACCAAAGACAAATTAGAAGTCAAATAAGTTGTAGGAACAGACCTTGATTGCAATTTTCTAAAGCAGAACAAAATCAAAATTTCCCAATGAAAGGAACCTTAGATTTATTTATCTCTTTCAATTCTCTCACATTGCATATGAGGAATAAGTAGCCAGGATGCAAAAGGACCCAATTACAGACTAGTCAGTGGCAAAGCTATGCTAGCGTTGCTTCCATTGCTTACTCTTTTCTCCACACTTTTTCTCTCCATGAAAAATTAAAGATCATATTTATGACTGTCTAGTGAATATATTTAATTGTGTGAACTTCTTCACAGATTGTATTACCTTCTAAATCTAATGTATATTCAACCCGTTCCCAAGTGGTAATAATGATAGCATATACTTAATTCCCCCATGTTGTACTTTTCATATATTAACTCATAAATATTATATATAATGTCATATATATTCATATATTAACATAGATATACATTAACTTGCATATATTCATGTTATATACCGTATACTGATATACATATGACATTATTACATCATAACATCACAAAGCACACCACATACATTAATCAATCTTTACAAAAACTCTATGAGGAATATACTATTATTAGCATCCTCATTTTATAGAAGAGAAAAGAAGGTATAAAAGTGTTAGAAACTTGCCCAATGTCACACAGACAATAAGGAGCTAAGAAAGCCTGAGTTGGGGTTCACCTGTCTTATTTTGCTTTACTTTCTTGCCCTTTTCTCACTCCTACCAAAAAGATGAATGGTTTCAGCATAAATCTGTTATTTGCTCCGATCTACGAGTCACACGTGAGTGATGAGCAGGTTTTCTCACACCAGCTGTGTATGTATGAACCCCAACAGAGTGAACGTTTAACAATTAAACTGGTTTTAAATGTGTAGCATGGAAGGAATCAAACTGAACATCAGTTGTGATTATCCACTTGAAAAGCTCATTAAGAAATGAATTATGGAATAGTGGACTAATTAAGACCATGCAGAAATGTGTTTTCCATTTCTGCACTGAACTTTTTTTTTATAGCGAATCAAACAGAAGGACTTGATGTCTCAGTATGGCCAATTCAGGGAAAAATTTTTCTGCTATTTCCTCCACATGGAAAATACTAACATTTACTGAGTACTCACTCAATGCCATACATTATTTCAAATCATCTGCGTGGCAATTCTTTATGACATCTGTCATTACTCCAATTTTCTTGACGAGGAAAATGAGTGTCAGGAAAGTTAAACAATATATTTAAGTTATGTAATTACTACATTGTGGAGCTGAAATTTCAACCTGAAACTAATTTCAAAGTTCCTTCAACTAAGCTCCGAGATAGTCATTTCTGATAGCTGTTATGACTGTAGATATGATGAAAAACTGATTTCCTTGAATGCATATGCATAACAGTCTTATACTAAAGACCCCCAACCACATTATCTGGCTCGTCCGTCTCCTCCTCTAGGTCATAAGCTCCCTGAGAGAATGGTCATGTCTGTTGTGTGACACTTAGAGTCAGTGCCTGCCACATAACTACATCTTCAATAAATATTTGTTGAATGAAGAAATAAACACTGAATGAACAAAAAGAATAGCAGTTAGCCACACAGTCATCCTTTCACGGGTGGCAACACTGTGGGGGGGAAAATGAGTGTTCTTGCCTGCAGTTACATAATTACTCAGCGACGAAGGTTAGATTAGAAGCCCAGAGCCTGCGATTGCTGAGCTCAATGAGCTAAGTCACCAGCAAAATAAACGACAGGTACATCATTTAATTTGAGCTGTGTCCTCCTGAAGCAGAAGTTAAACACATCATGATTTTATGAACAATTGGCCCACATACATGACAGGCGTCACAAGTGACTCCCACACTGTCTCCAGCCAAGAGAGTCCATACATGGTTGACCCAGCTATTGAAAAGCTGCCTGCAATCAAAATTCAGAGAATCCGCTCTCTCTTATTTGATTCTTCTCAAAGAGGCCCTAGTATTCAGCAATACACTTCTTTACCTCTACAATTGGGCAGCAAACAGAGCTATTCACTCAGTCTTCCACACATCTAACTGGGGGGAAAATGGTCTTTTACATTCCTGTTAGGGGGCATTGTTAAGAGACTATTCAGGAGCCCTTGCTAATCTCCCAAAAGATACTAACATTTAAGAGGCAGGTAGAGAAATAGGAGCCTCACAAAGAAATGGAAGGTGCAGCTAGTGAGTGAGAAAGAGAACCAAGAGAGCATTGTCCTGTAAGTCAAGGTTGTATAGCTTTTTAGAAGGAAATGACCTGTGATATTGATATCAAATTCAGTAAGCTGAGAGCTTAAATAAGATGTGGAGCGACAAGTAACTATTGGATATACCCAATGGGGAGTCATAGCACCCTTTGAAAAAAACAGTCTGGTATAGTGTAAATGTCAATTTGTTATTCTGACGCCTGCATGGACTGTGCATCCTTTAGAAGCAGAAATGGGTGGCTTGGTGCCTGCAGGACCCAGTACAGAGCCTGGCACATAGAAGGCACTTAATAACTGTTGTCCAATGAGCACCCAAATGAACTAACTAAAATAAGGTGCAGTAGTTCTTTTTGGAAGACAACATCCCAACAACATTGAAAACTGCTCTGAAGAAAAATTGCCGATGTTTTCTAAATTAAATCACTAGGTCTAAAACTAATCACCATACGTTTGGGTTCTTCCTCCAAAGGCCCTGAAGCTCCAACAACTCAATTCCTGTGGAGAACATGTAATTTGCCCTCTGCAAGGATAAAGTCTCACACATTAGAAGCAGTCCTAAATTTCTGTGCTTAGAGTGACCTTTTAAGTTGCCGCTGTGATGTCATTAATGTTACAATTTTACGCAAGATTAGGTATGTAATTATGTGTTAAATAGCTCCTCTGGCTCCTACTTGCTGTGTAATAAAGCAGAGCACATTAATAGTATTTCATATGTGTAGCTCAAGGCTACTGACACTAGAAAACTGCATCCGCTTTGCTCTTTCCTGCCTCATGTCCCACTTGTCCTCGCAGCTGTCACCTCGAGGTCTTGGCGCTGGTAGGAAGTGAAAAGCCAGTGCACAGAGTGCGCTCATAGAGCCGTTAATCTCCAGCTGAGGCTTCTAAAGGCAGGGAGAGTCTCCGTAAAGAATTCAACTCACTTATTGGCAAGGATGTGGAGAAAAGGGAACCCTTGGGCACTGTTGGTGGGACTGAAAATCGGTACAGCCACTATGGAAAACAATATGTATATTCCTCAAAAAATAAATAAAAAATAGATATACTATACAACCCAGCAATTCCAATTCTGGGCATTTATGCAAAGAAAAGGAAAATGCTAATTTGAAAAGTTGTAGGCACCCCTATGTTCATTACAGTATTATTTACAATAGCCAAGATATGGAAGTAACTTAGGTGTCCATCAATAGATGAATGAATAAAGAAAATGTGGTACATATATATATGGAATTTTACATAACAATAAAAAGAATGAAATCTTGCCATTTGCGACAACATGGATGGATCTTGAGGGTATTATGCTAAGTGAAATAAGTCAGACAGAGAAAGACAAATACCACATGGTCTCACTTTATTGTGGAATCTAATAAAGAAAAAACAAACAAACAAATGAACAAACAAAATACAAACAGATTCATAGAAACAGAGACCAAAGAGATGGTTGCCAAAGGGGAGGTGGGTTGGGGAGATGGGTGAAAAAGGTGGAGGGGAATAGTGTCAATAATATTGTCATACATTTGCATGGTGACAGATGATTACTAGAATTAGTGAGCTGATCATATTGTAAGGTATAAAAATGTCAAATCACTATATTGTATACCAGAAACTATATATATATTATATATATATTTTATATATAGATTTTATATACAATATATATAATATATATCGTATATATATAATCATATATTATATAATTAATAATATTGTATGGCAACTAGACTTAAATTAAAAACAAAAGAATTCAACTTAATGAAGTCAGAACCTCAGAGTTTGTAGCAATGCTTCTCACCTTAGCTGCACAGCAGAATTCCCTGGGCAGTTTTTCATAAAAACGCCAATGCCAGGGACCCATCCCCAGAGACTCTCGCTGGTCTGGCTTGAGACTCAAGCACCAGTATTTTTTAGACGCTCCCCCAGTTGACTCTAATGTGCACCCAGTGTTCAGAGGAGCTTTCTTTATGCTCCTCTTGCTCAGGATGGGTATCAACCTAATGCGAATGAGGAAGTACTTCAGATTTTATTATCTCAATATCTCAGAAAACTGTTTGTCCTCTATTGAGGGCCATTGACCCATAGGGGGGAAAATCAATAGTTTCAAAGTACAAGTACAAAGCAACTTAATTGGAGGGTTTTTTTTTTGTTTTTTTGTTTTAACAAAAAGATAAAATTCTATCCATTTGCTTTTAAAATTAATAACAGGGGAAAAGAAATAAACTAATGTTTAGGATGTGCCTACAATGTGCCTTAATCTACTTTAGGTACTTTTGCACCTATTGTCGCATTTATCTTCTAAACAATCCAGAAAGGCAAGTGCTCGTATTCCCAGTTTTACAGTTGAGGAAACTGAGACATGGAAATATTGCACCGACTTGTCCACAGTCACCCTGGTAGGTGGTGATGCCAAGAGACGAACGGGCCCTCCTGCTCATCTTTTCATTAGGCCATCCCATCCTCTCTAAAGAAAACCTTATTGAATGATAATTCGGCAAGCAATAGAAACTTTCTATCCAAGTCCATGAATGAGACTGAGGGAGCAGGACAATCGGGAGAAGGGAAGACATGAGGTGGGGAATGCAAGGAGCAGCAGCACCCCAAGCTGAGGGAAGGGTTAGGAAGGAGGCACTGGCTGCAGCCGGCACTGGTGGCCACGCGCAGCAGGCCAGAGTCAGGACCGATAGTCACACTTTCCAACAGATACTTAGATGGTCAAAGCAGCTAACACAACCAGTGTGTCACTGTGTGTCCTGTGCTGTGCCATAAAGCTGCGTTAAGACACAGCCCTGCCCTGGAATGCCCACAGCCTCGCAGGGCAGGCAGATTTGCATACAGCCAGAATAAACTGTGCCCTGCTCGAAGACAGGTGAGTACCAAGAACTGGGAACAGACCTGGAAGCTGCTGATGTGGGCCGGAGAATGCTTCATAGAAGAGGTGACATCTGAGATGGTCTTGGAAACAGGAATTCATTCACTGGCAGGGAAGGGAGGCGGAGGGAACATATGGACTGAGTCAGGGAGGTAGAAACCCACAGTGTGTTCTTGAGAAATGAAAAGGGTCCTTTTATAAACTCCTGAGACAAAGAAATCGTTACAGTCTCACTGAGTCTCTGCTTTCATTCAAGGCTAAGATTCCATCTTTTAGGGCTTCTGGTTTTCAGACCATACTCAACTGCATATCGTCGTGTCTCTGCCCCCATTCACCCCAGTTCCTAAGTCATTTTTTAAATTAAATTTATTGGGGTGACAATGGTTAGTAAAATTACATAGGTTCCAAGTGTGCATTTGCATAACACATCATCTATATATCACATTGTGTTCACCACCCAGAATCAGTTCTCCTTCCATCACCATATATTTGACCCCCTTTACCCTCATCTACCTACCCCCCTTCCCCCTTACCCTCTGGTAACCACTAAACTATTGTCTGTGCCTGTGAGGTTTTGTTTCTTTGTTTGTTTTCCTTGTACCTTCGTTGCTTTCAGTTTTATATCCCACATATGAGTGAAGTCATATAGTTCTCAACTTTTTTTGTCTGACTTATTCACTTAGCATAATCTCAAGATCCATCCATGTTGTTGCAAATGGCAGTATTTCATCTTTTCTTACGGCTGAGTAATATTGCATTGTATACGAGTATATGTACCACTCCTTCTTTATCCAATCATCTATTGAAGGACACTTTGGTGGTTTCCACTGCCTTGGCCACTGTGAATAATGCTGCAGTGAACATAGGGGTACATATATCTTTACAGATAAATGTTTTCAGATTTTTGGGGTAGACAACCAGGAGAAGGATTGCTAGGTCATAATTCTATTCTTAATTTTTTAAAGAACTTCCATACTGTCTTCCATAGCAGCTGTACCAATTTACATTCCCCCCCCCCAACAGTTCCTTTTTCCCCACAGCCTCTCCAGCACTTGTTATTATTTGTCTGGTTGATGATAGCCATTCCAACTGGTATGAGGTGATATCTCACTGTGGTTTTGTGATGGACTCAGATCCTGGTTTCCTTCCCCTGCCCACAGTCCTATACAGATACTAACACAGCTTTGTTTCTTGCTAAGATTCCAAGTAACAAAATTTTATAAAATGCTTTTTGTTGCTGTTTCTGTATCACTTTCCTAATCACAATTCAAGTGAAATGTTCTTTGTCTTACAAAGTGAGCAGAGTTGAGGTAATTATGTAAGGAGTTCAGGAGGGCTGCCTTTGAGCTGAGAAGGCCTCTAAACCAACCGCATTAACATATTCTGAATGTTTCTTTGAAGCCTGTAAATTGTTTTCAACCTCCACAGAACCTTTACACTGTTGTCTTTAAAGCAGCTACTCCCTTCCCTTCAATTAGCAACGAACTCAGCAGGTTTTAAATAACAGTTTGTCTTTATGAAAGAAAAATGGGGTAAAGAAACTTAAATCCACTTATTGGAATAACCTGAGGAATCAATAAGTCCTTTCCAACACAGTTTAGACAGTTAATTAAAATAAATATATCTTTCATCTCCCCCTTTCTGTATCATCTTAAAACAACAGAGCAAGCGTGCAACGCTACAATAATGAAATGCAGTCTGAAAAGTATCTTAAGTATATTGAAATCAC
>NW_017732006.1:924962-956676 GCF_001890085.2 Hipposideros armiger | reverse complement strand
TCTTTCTAAAACTGTTCAGGGCATCCATCAAGTGATCCATTCATTCCTGCCATTTATCCTAGGAGATTAACGGTAGAAGTATGATTCTTTGCAACCATACTGGTTACCAAACCCATTACTTCCCATGGACTCGGTTTCTTCTATCTCTGATGCTGACAGAAGGGCTCCATTCCCAGAAAATTAATACACAATGATGTACAATATACTTCGATTCATTCTTCAGTTTACTGAATCACAACATTTTGAAGCTGAGAGACATCTTAGAGGTTACCTGTTTCAAACTCTTCGTGTTACAATTTACCTGCTGCTCAGTATTGTCTGCAGACCAGCAATATCAGCATCACCCAAGAGCTTGTTAGAAATGCAGAATCCTGGGCCCCACCCCAGACCCACTGAATCAGATCTATATTGTAGCAATATCCCCAGGAAATTAGTATGTATATTACAGTTCGGAAATCACTGGGCTAGACCATAATATGTCTTTCTCCAGAAACCTCAGGAAGTTGAGGCAAGCAGACATTGGTGGGAAGCATGATTTCACCTTTTCTAAATGTGACAAATATTCCAATCTCCTGAAAGCATCATTTGTAATCTGGAAATAATAGCATTATGCGCCTTGCAGAGTTTTCATAATATAAGCATAACACAGATATGTACATGAAATGTATGTACATTTTATGGCATATACATAGAAAATATATGCAAAGTGCTTGGCGTCTAGTAGCTAATACAGTATAAAATAGCTCATATTATTTCCATCCTCATGCTTACCATTAATTAATACTGTACTCAACCAAAAGGAAAGCCAAAAATAATAATGAAACCATATCACCTTCCTTCCTTCCTTCCTTCCTTCCTTCCTTCCTTCCTTCCTTTCTTCCTTCCTTCCTTTCTTCCTTCCTTTCCTTTCCTTTCCTTTCTTTGTTCTATTTGTTAAATATCATTTTAACTTTTATATGTGAGTAAGATTTCTATGATATTTCATATTTCTAACTCCCTAGAAGATGACTGTTATATAGAAAATAAATAATAATGCCTAATTATTTCTAGTGCTGTGCTTGGAGATGAAAGAACTTATCCCTAAGCTAAGACATAACCAAAGGATCACAACAGTCCTCTAATAACTTGACTCTGGACCCTGTAAGCCTGGCCTCTAGGAGCCAGTGAGTATTTGCTGCCGCTGCTGCTGTAATTTTCTCAGAGGCTCAAATGCAAAAGGGAATGAACCCACAGATTTGGCAATAGAAGAGCTCACTTAAAAGATCTTCCATCCCCCAAAATGGCACATTTGTCACCTTCAAGGAAAACGGCTTGAAGAGGAAAAGGTAAAATAGAATTTTAGTATCCAAATCTAAATCAAACTTTGGAAAAAGATAAGAACTACAAAGTGTGAAACCATACCAAAATTATATTTTTGAAGGAAGAATTTTAGAGGGACTATGATGCTAACCTCCATTAGAAAACTGTGTTGCCCCGAGGCAGTGGCTCTCAACCCCTGCGGTGCAATAGAAATATGTAGGAAGCTTTAAAAACACTGAATGCACATTTCTGCGGGAGGGACCCATGCTTCAGTGTTTTTTCAAAGATTCCCAGTTGATTTTAATGTACAGCCAATGTTGAGAACTGCTGTCCGCCGGCAACAGAAACCTGGTTTTCTTTAAAGGTCAATCCACTGAAAGCTATTGGTTGCTGTTGATACAGAGATCCCAAAACTTAAAGTAACGGACTGAACTTCAGTGTGTTACCTCTTCTAGGTCTTTTCATCATTCCTCCAGGACTTCCAACGTAAGGGAAGGAGCCCCTGGACCAACATCCTCTAAGATGTTTATATGGACCAGTGGCCGGACCTCTTCATCTTACAGACATGATGAAAAAAGGTAACTAATTACGCCAACAGGATGCTGACAGGAAAGCATTAGGCAACCAAGCTTTATGTTTTGCAAGTGTTGATGTAGGCTGGGCTCTACATTGAGAGAATGGGGTTTCAGGCATTTTGGCCTTCCTCCTCCTTGTACTCTCCATGCTCACTCTCATCACATAGCTTTCTTTGCAAAGGCTATTCCCCATCAGAAATACCCATCACACATGCACATATGCGTACATATACACTCGTTACTTAGATAACTCCACCTCTGCCTTCAGATATCCATTCAATCAGAATCTCCCACCATCCTCTTGACTATCACACACTGTGTTTTACTCTCCCTTGAATCTCCAGCACCTACCACTAGCCTGGCACATAGTAAATGCTCAGTAAATACTGAACCGAAATGATGAAAACTGCATTGCAAGGCACTGGACCTATGGCAAGGAAGGAAAGCAGCAAGTATGAGAGGATACAAAGAGGATGGACAAGTCCATAGAGTCCTCAAATTTCTTGGAAGAATATCCTGGGGTAGGGGAAAAATGGGAGAATTAGAAGAAAAATTAAAGGGCAAAGGCAGTGTTAATAAAAGACAAAATGACAACCAGACAGCTCAATCCAGCCTTCCCACATAGGTTTAGGGAGTAAATACATTCATAACATCCTTCGGCCATTTTTAATTTTTTGTTTTCTTCCACATCTCTTTTTATTTCTCATTGGCCTTGTACTATTACTTGGGTTTGGTGAAGCTAAGTTTTAAACAAAACTGCCTGTACCAGCGTATTGCAACTTAAGCACGGCTCACCTGACTGCAGAGTCTGATAGAAATCAGGATTAATAAATGGTTCTGGGCACAAGAAGGATGGCCTAAGGGAAGTTTACTTGAATAGAGCTTTGGTAGCTAGTAATTTTACTTTTCCTTTTAAAATTTGTATTTCCTTACAGATAAAAAAGCCTTTGAAAATTTCTGAAAGCATAATTTTTCTCCACAATAATTATTACAGCAAAAATTTGGAAGCAACTTTAATATTCACAATAGAAAAATCTCTTAAATCATGAAATATAATATATCACTTAGCATTTTTAAATGTTTTGTCATAATATTAACTAAAAAAAAATCAAGTTGAAAAATTGCATACAAACTATGATTGTAGCCACCAAATATATCTATACATATACATAAGAAAAAGCATGGAAGAAATAGCATGTTTGCACTTCTCCATTTCTCAAGTGCCTTATAATATGTTATATTAATTATGGAAAAAATAAATGATATGATGTTTAAATAAAATTACAGCCCAAAAGGCAACTAGTGTTTGAACTCATCATGATACAATCAGATCAACCAAAAATTTACCATCGTTGTTCATCTCTAAGTTTTCACACGCTTTTTCTCAATGCTTATTCAGCTCATTTTTCATTTGCTTTCAAGCCAACTAAGTTGATCATCTTTCAACAAGACCTCTAAGACTAAAATCTCATGTGTCATTTCAAAATTCCATATTTTGTATGTCATTTCTTCATTTCCTTAAAAAAAAGGGGGGGAAAAAGTGCACTGCCAGTGATGATGCAGAACGTCAGAGGTTCTGTCGCCCCCCAGGAATGTTGTGACGGTCAGTGGCCAGCCCTCCTGAGATTTTGAAGGCTTCATCAGAGTAGGTGAAACGTGATATATTTGTTTCACCTTCTATTTATTCTCATCCAATAATTTAATTAAATACATTTTGTTCTATATATCTTTTTTTTATAAACGAAAGGATTAACATTTAAGAAGAAATTACTGCATACTACACGTTTTTCATCAACTGTTCTCTTTCAATTTATAAGATAGGGATTATTATGTCCATTTTACAGATGAGGAAGCTGAGTCTCAGAGATTTTTAAATAACTTCCAAGGGTCCAACAACTAGCCGGTAATTTAAATCAAGGTTTGAACCCAAGCTCGTACTCTCTCCCCTACATCCTTACGACTTATATAACATCAAACTTAAGAAATCTGGAGAAGCTGTGAACAGAGAAGCCCACAAGGGGTAAATTGTGTTAAGATAGGGTTAAAGCTTGTATATTAAAGGAGGTGATAAACATGTGACTTTGACATATTGGCAATAATTGTAGAGTTAAAAGGAGAGAATAATTAGCTTTGCATTATGCACCAATAAGATTTTATGAAACTCTTAAATTACTGCTTTCATTTTTTTTAAAGTATGATTTTAGTAACTATGAGACTTACAAACTAAAATATTGACTATAAGTGAATCATTTTCAGCAGGCTTTATTTATGGGATGGGGATGCCAAGTATTACAAAATCAATTTGCATGGCTTTGGCCTACAAAGTCAAAGACAAATGGAAAAACAGCCAACAAATGCAGTAATAGCATCTGCCATTAAGCCAGTATCCTTAGTTTGATGTTGGTTCATTGTCTGTACCTCTTTCTTAACCACATTTTCATCTTCACTGCCTATGCACAGACTCATTGCAGGGTAAGACTCAGATCTTAACTTTGAACAGCATCAACTGCTCTGCTTAAGATGCTCTTGGTGGCAGTAATCATGGTGATAATGAAGGTGATGATGGCTGATAATGAATCTAGATAATTAAAGTCCTCAAGTTAATTATTCAGAAATAAATTAACTAGGTTATCTGACAGCACTGTCAAGAACTGCTGGTAATTGTTTCACTCTCAGTTTCTTCTTATCCTGCCAACCTGGCCTGTGTGTCTGGCTTTTCCAGCTGTGCTCCTACAACAATCCCAGAGGCCAGGCAAGCAAAAGTCCTTGGCTCCCCTCCACACTGCCCCTCTGATACCAGCGCCCAATTTGTCAGGATATTGAACCCAGGATATTCCCTGGGTTCTTCAAGTGGTGGAACATGAGGAAACAGCTTTCACACAGGTGCAGCAACTGACAGGGGAAGTCCACTGAAGTTTGAAACCAAGTTCTTTATAGATCAAGGGAAGTTGAAGTCAATTTGCAAATTTTTTTATTGTTTTAATTCAAAGCCATTTCTTTTTCTAATCATTTGCTTTATGCAAAACACTGATTTCTGTCCTTATCCTCCCTTCCACAATCCCAGCAAGATAAAAGAATACTTTTTCTTCTCTGAAGAAACTTCTTGGCTAGGTGAGCTTACATTAATTCCTAAATTGCAGGTAGTGAAATAAAACAGCAGCAGCAATTACTAATTCAGAATTTAAAAAAGAAAGAGGTTATCAGCTAAGGACATTACAGCTGAGTGTTTATGAAACATGCTTTGGATTGTTTTATTAAATATGAATTGATATAAAGGAATACATATCACATGTTAACATATAAAGAATGGTGATATAATGAACATCCAAGTATCCTTCAATAAGCTTAAAAAATAAAACACTCAGAATTTTTGAAGCCTTAAGGATGTTGCTCTGATAGCATCCTCTTTCTATCCTAGCTCCCATCCCGAGATAATCAGCATCCTAAATTTTGTGTTTATTATTCCCTTGTTTTTCTTCATGGGTTTGTCACATTTGAATCCTTAAACAGTATGTTGTTTATTTCCAAATGTTTGGAGACTTTATATAAATGGAATCATGCCATATGAATTGTTCTGCAACTCACTTTTTTTTAACCAAACGCTATATTCCTAGGATTTATATGTGAGTAGCTGTAGCTCATTTTCTCTCTTGCAGTCTGCCATTATATGCATGTACAGCCTTGTATTCACCCAGTCTCCAGCTCGTAGGCATTTGTACTATTTCCAGTTCTTTTTGTACCAACAGTGCTGCTGTAATACTTCCTGTTGATCTCTCCTTGTACATGCACAAACACTTCTTAGGATATATACATAACTTGGGAAAGGTTGGTTCCGAAATGGCACACAGCTCCCACTTTACCAGGTAACGCCACTGCTTTCCAGAGCCCTGGAGATGATTCTACTGCTCTACAGCCTTGCCTGGAGTTTTCTGATTTTTTATTTTCATCAACTCAGAGGGGATTGTGCTTTATATTCCTATTTCTCCATTAATAATAAGATTAAGCCTATTTCTCCAGTTCATTCTGCCAAGTATCTGTTCAAAATTGTGGCCCATTTTTCTACTGGATTGTTGTTGTCTTTTACTTATTGATTTGTAGGAATTCTTCATAAAAGCCTATATGAACCCTTTGTCTGTTTATTGTATACAAATAGCTCCTTCCAATTTGTTATTTGTGTTTTCATTTTCTTTGTGATGCCTTTTCATGAATATGTGTTCTTAATTTTAATATGGTCTAAGGTAGCAATTTTTTGAATATTTTGAAATCCCTTCAACTCCAAGTTCAAAAGTGCATGCTCCTGTAGCGTTTTCTTAATATTTTATAGGTTTGCCTTTTACAATTAAATTTCAATTATCTGAAGGTTACTTTTGGGTGTGTTGTGCAGTAGGCATCCAATTGTTTTTTTCTATGTGGATAACCACTTCTTCCAGCACCTTTTATTGGATAGTTTATCCTTTCCCCAATGATATAAAAGCACATACGTATCATATTAGGTTTCTGTATATGCATGGGTATGTTTCTGGATCTCTAGTCTGTTTCACTGGTCAATTTTGGCTACTACCTCAAACAAACACCACACTTGAGCTTCCATGCTTTAGCATTATAAAACACCTTGGTATCTGATAGGACAAGTCTCCCACCTTGTTCTTTTGTAATCAGGAGTATATTTGCTATCCTTAACATTTGCTCTTCCATATAAATTTTAGAATCAGCTTTTCAAGTCACACCTACCTCATTTCCCAAAAAAAAAAAAAGTTCTTGAAATTTTTTATTGGAACTTTATAAAATCTGTTAATTAATTGTGGTAAATTTGTATCATGTCACCAAGTCTTTCTTAGAAAGAATACGATTAATCTCTACATTGATTTAATTCTTTCCTAATATCTCCCAATTAAGTTTCATAATTTCTCCAAAAACAAGTTGCACATAGTTCACTAGATTTATTCCTAAGTGCTTTCTTTTTTTCAATGTTTAAATTACCTTTTCTATTTTTGTAGGTATATGGAAAGACAAATAGTATATCAACTTTTGCTTCAACTATGCTAAATTTTTTATTAATTCTAATAATTTAAATGTAGCTCTTTTGTATTTTCTTCATAATTATATCATTGGTGAATAATACATTTTTGCTTCTCCTATACCAGTATATATATATATCATTCATTTGTTTTGTTTTTCTTGCCTTATTGTACTAGTTAGTAAATCATGATTAAATAAGTAATAGTAAACATCTTTGTTTTCTTCCTATTCATAAAGTGGATTCTTTAAACATTTCACCATTAAGTATAAAGTTTACTATAGGCATTTCCTCTATACCATTTATCACATTAAGAATGTTTCTATTTCTAATTTGATAAGAATTTTTATCATGAGTGGATATTAAATCTTATCAAATATGTTTCTCTAATGTATCACATTATCATATAATGTATTACATTATCATATGTTTCTCTAATGTATTACATTATCATATGATGGTAACCCTTTAATATCTTTATGTAATATATTACATTAATAGATAATCAAAAATGACCAACATTAGATTCCTAGGATAGCCCCACCTTCATCATGTGTTTTCACTTTTATATATTGCTAGATTCAGTGAGCTAAATTGTTTTTAAAATGTTTGCATTTATGTTTATGAGTGAAATTTGTCTGTAGTTTTCCTTCTTGTACTGTCTGATTTGGTTTTGGTGTCTAAATTTGCTAAGGATGTAAATAGGTAGGGTAGCAATCCATCTTTTCCTATACACTGGAATGTAGGACTCACCTATGAATATCAGTCTAGTATTTCTATTATGATGATATTTTTAAATTTATGATTCAATTTCTAATAATTTAGAAGTATTTAGATTTTCTAGTTATTTCTGAATCCATTTCAGTCAGTTATATAAGAATTTACTACATATTTCACTTATTATATATCAAAGTTTTCAAATGTCTTGCTATAAAGTTGTTTTTAATGTCCTCTATTATCTTTCTAATCCATTCTGTATCTGTAGTTATGGTTTTTTAACTTCTGATATTTATTGGGCCCACTTTATTTTTTCTTGATCAGTCTTCTCAGAGGTTTATCTATTTCATTAGTCTTTTCAAAAAATTAACTTCTGAATTCATTGATTCTTAATATAGTTTATCTTCTATTTCTGCTCATGTTTTTTTTTGTTGTTGTTGTTTTGTTTTGTTTTGTTTTGTTTTGTTTTTTTTAGCTGAGCCATCCTGCCACCTGTTGGCAGCTCAGTGGCAGCTCAGCTCAGGCCGGACTCGAACCACTGTTGCTCAGAGCTCAAACCTTTGAGCGAGCTCTTAACCAACTGAGCCACTCAGCCGGCCCTTCTGCTCACATTTTTTATCTCCATCCTTCCTAATACCTTCTTTTAATATATTCTATTAATCATTTTATAACTCCCTAAGTTGGATGCCTAACACATTAACTTTCAGGCTTTCTTTTTATCTAATATAAACATTTAAATTTATACATATATCAATCTATTGATTGCTTTAGTTGCATGACACTAGTTATTCTACAGTGATTTTCTTATCATTATTAAATTCTAAACACACCTTAATGTATCATGTTTTATTCTATGACCCATGAGTTTTTTTGGAACTATATTTTTATTTCCACATATAGAGTCACTCTAGTTATTTTTTGTTATTTATTTCTACCATTGTTGCACTAGAGCCAATTAATGTGGTCAATATAAAGATAATACTTTTTAAAGGCTCTTAAGATTGTAAGGATAGCCTAACTTATCTGAATAATTCACATAATTTTCTGTTTTCTTCCATATTTTTTCCTAAAGTTTTTATGAAATTTAATATGCTAATAGATCAGGTAAAAATAAATAAGAACTAGAAATTAAGATATCATTGGGAAATTGTGATCCAATAAGTTGAAGGCAAGACCATAAAGAATTAACTCTTACTTTATTTTTCATAATTTCACTGTCTCCCATAGTCTTATCTGTAAAATAATATTACCAGACTTCCTGGGAAGCCCTGAGGGTTAATAAGTTGACAATTAATAACATTAGGTTTGTGTACAAAACCCCTCATGTTAATGACAATATTAAGTGTGATTATCATTTGTTCCCAAACTCAAAAGTACATTCCCCCAATGGAATATACAGTACACTTTAAAAGTTTGAAAACAGAATAACAATTAAACTAATCAAACAGGACCATATAAATTATATACCTGCTAGCTCAAGGAAAATCCATGAAATCTGAAACTAGTAGAAGATGAGAATATACATACGAGAAGCACATCTCAAAAATATGGAAAGCTTTGGTGGACAGAAGGCAGGCCAATGACTGTTTTAATCAATGCCACTCCCAGCTCCACCATATGGGATAACAGATTGAGTGTTCTGGGGGCAGAAATATGTAGCAACTCTGCTCGTTTATGCTCAGCTGGCATTTAGCAATTCACTGCCCCACAGATTTCACCCTCACAGGATCTAACAGAAGGCACTTTTCCTTGAAGTCTGGAAATTAGAGCTCTTAGTGCCTGAAAAGCTTGAAGATTTTCTAGAAAGAACACTAAATATGTTGATGGGAGAGTCCAGTGGGCACTGATTGGAAGCCAGAAGCTGGTTCCAGTCATTGTTCCCTGATTTATTTGGTTTCAATCGACCATTTAGCCTCCCTGTGCTGGCTACCTCACAACATAAGCACATTGTAGTCATGTCTAGCTCACATAAAAGGAACATATTTTGTGTTCCATTTAAATGCAAGGGACTTAGCTTACATAAATGAATGTAGTCTGGTTCTAACTCTTGAACAGCTCACTATTCACTGGGCCAGAGAGACATAAATATAGATATTCAGTACATTAAGTATTATGTGTAAGTTTCTGAAGCGCTCTCTGCCATGTAATTTCAGGTATATATAATTCTTCACTTCTATTCACATGTTACCTATTTCTTTTTTCTACACTCTCTCAGTGCCTCCCCACCACCACCCCCCACCACTACCTCTTTACAGCTTTAGGACCTTTGCAGACTTCTTCCTGCCCTCTCTACTGTAATACCCTAGCTGTCTTTGGTGTCAGTGACTACCTAGACAGTCTCATTAAAATCTATAGCATTACATGTTACTTCTGGACACAACCGATGCCCAGATCTAAAGCTTCCTCTCCTCTGTACCTCTTTTTTTTTTCAAGTCCTCTTTATCTAACACCTGAAATGCTGGGCGAGTTTCAGAATCAGCCTCTTTGCCTCCAGATGTAAACCATTCTAAACAGCCAACCAACCACACTAACATGAGTGATCTTTCTGAAGTACAAATCTAATCACCTCACTTAAATTCTTGCTTAAATTCTTTTCATGGCTCCTCTAACTTCAGAAGACACACAAGATCTTTTATCTCTGGCCCCTACCTCTAAGCAGCTCACTGTCTACCATCCCCCACCCTACCAGGTCCTGGAATCCAACCACATTCAACTCTACTGATTCTCTCACTTTCTGCCTGGATACTCTTCCCCTTCTCAACTGTTTGTGCATCTGAGACTCAATTCAGTCTGTCACAGGACCCTGAATCATCTGCACTTCAACCAAGTTATGGCCCCCACCTGGCAGCGCTCTAAACCACCTTTGTGCTAATTAATAATCATAGCCCTGGGTCAATTTATCTTACCACTGATTCTTCAAGGAATGCCTAATACAGTGCTAGTCAACATTCCAAAAAATTCATTTGCCAGTCAATCATTTTGATGAATTTATCAAATATAGCTATTTACCAAAAACTGGATGATCACTCTACATAATTCTATGGGTTAGCAGGGACCAAAAGGTTTCAGGGGACCCATATTTGGGCCTTCAGACTCTCCTCCTCTGTCTCTCAGTCTCCACAGCCATTGTCCCTCTATCTCTCTGTCCCTCTGTCTTTCCCTCCCTGTGTCCCAGACACCCTCTACCTCTAGTCTTCCATTCTCTCTGTCCCCTGGTCTTCTCCCCCNCCCTGCCCCAGCCATCCCTACTGCTCTCTCTGTTCTTTAATTTCCCCTCCTCTCAGCCCCGGGCTTCCCTCCCCCAACCCCCTCCAGCAGGTCAGACTGTTCATTTTACTGATTCTCCTCAACTTTCCCCCAGCAGAGAGTCCCACAATTTTTACCCAGATTCTTCTTGCTGCAATAATAGGATCAGAGCAGAGACAAATTAAGTATTTTGTAAAATGATATCATAGGGACAAAATAAAAACTGATTAAATAAAACTTCTTGAACCTAAAAAGCTGTTAAAAATTCCCATCCAAAATCAATTACCATAATCTTACGAATGGTTAGAAGAAACAAATTTTGGTTAATTGATAAAGCTGGCAAATCTATTGAAGTAGTCATAATGTGAAATTTTCCACAATAATCTTAATGATGCTTAAATGTTAGCAAAACAGCAAATGATTCTTAAAAAGATTTTTAAAAATATATATATATAAACTGGAAAGACTCCCATATGAAATGCTAAATTTTTGTTATATCTATTAGAAGAATATATTCACACACATACCCAAGAAAGATATATCTATGAATATATTCATAAGAAATATTTATAAGACTAAGTCTCCCTAGGAAACTTAGCTTTTTTTAAAAAATCAAACAGAACTTGCTAAAAAGCACTGCTAAAAAGAATGTATTAATAAGAGGAATATACTTTATAATTAAATGTATTTTTTAAATGTCATCTTAAAATATTTATAAGAAAAGTATATTCATACTCATTTACTATACTTAAAATGATATTCCTTAAAATAAGTCTTTGTTAAATCTGTAAATGTGATTAAGTGGGCAAATTATTCATTTAGCAAAGTGATTCTTCAGTAAATTGGTGAATTGGCCTATTTTGGTGCATTAGCCATTCAGTTACTGATCCTTTGGCAAATCAGCCCCCAGTGTATTGAGCTGTTTCCCTCTTATACTGCTCTCTAATCAGTCTCATTGCAATGCATCATAAGGATTAGTGTCTCTCCCTCCCTCAGGACATGTCTTATTCACTTTGTATCCCCAGAACTTAGCACAGTGTGTTTCATCCTCTGAAGATGTTAAAAAACATTGAGAATGAATAAACAAATGAATTAGTAAATGACCTTTACTCTACCTTAACCTGAATACTTTTCTCCCTGCAGGCTAAATATCAAGGGATATAACTGGATAGAGGGCAAAGAGAAAAACCTTTCTTGTACATTTTACTTTTATAGCCATGTTTGTATCTACATGGCCTCATAAATAATTTGCTTATGAACTATAGGTCTAATACCAAAGTTTAAGAAACTATCCAAATATGGAGCTTGAAATAAAATTGCATGGTGTTGACTATTACTTAGGGTAAAAATGAAGCTTTATTTGACAATTAAAAATCTTTTTTTTGCAAAATATTTTGTATACCTAGATTTGCCTTGTAGATATATATCAATAACTCACGTGCTCCAAAAAGGATTTGGGCAGAACATTCCTTGTATATGTAAAGACTGTACATATCTACTGTTTGTTATTGTCAACATGTGTAAATGTTGATTTGTTTCCGCCATATTGATTCACGGCTCACCAGAAACCCTAAAACCAAGACTACCCCATCAGAGCTTAAACATGCTGCCTTGCCAGCCCACACCACAACTGGGCCTGCTTCAAACGTATAAATCCAATGTTCTGCTTTATACTTATTATTGGACATCCGCATATTTGAAACTAAATTTGTAGTCATGCCCCGGACTCATTCTTTCTCCTGAGATCTTTACTTTTAGTGAACTACACTGGCCTTCATTCCCTTATTTCTCCCCTACGACCACCTTCTTTTAAGTAGATTCACAGAGAATAGATACAAAAAGCCAAACTGATATGAAATATCAGCTCTGTTAGTACTAGCACAGTAACTCTCAAAGTACAAGGCTTTTTCATAGGAAGGATGATGTTTGGGCCTCAGGCCAAAAACACAGCATCATATGTACTCCTTCCCGGTATCACTGAAGACAACTTGGGATGGGAGGGTCAACCTCACTAATCCACTTAGTCTCAGGCTGTGGACACTCCCTTCCCCCACTGGGGCTTACCACCTGTATATCGGAAGGCCAAGGCACACCAGGCCTGAACAAAGGCAAGTACAAAAGGATGAAAACAAATTGTACTATACTTGAGCAGTGTGACCTTCAAACTCACCCAAAAGATAGACCTGGCCCCTGACTGTCAGAGGCTGGCCCATCTCATCAATCAGATTAGTCACTCCACTATACTCAGGACACCATGTTTCTTGGGGAGAGAAGTTATAAATGCACAGTCAGCCTCTCCCTTCTTAGCCAGGGCACAAAAATACCCTCTTTGAAACCCTGAAGAGTAGGGAAATAAGCCTTCCTACTTTAACATTTTCTACCATTTCCCCAGTCATCCAAGCCAAGTACTTGGGCCTAAGTTGAAAGTGCATCCTTTTTCTAACTTCCTCATCATCCCCTATATTCTATCAATCTCCAAATCCTGACCTTTTGTCTCCTAGATATTTCTCCACACATTCTTTCCTCCCCATCTATCCACCTCCATCCTAGATCCAGTCCTCAGCCTCCTTTGCCAACATTGCAGTAACAATCTCCTAATTCTTTCTGATTTAAGCCTTGTTCTATTTCTAATCTAATCTTCACACTGCAGCCAGAGTGATCACTCTGAAACTAAATTCTGCTCATGTCACCTTCTAACAGCTTCCCATTAACTACAGGGTAAAGGCCAAGCTCTTTTGTATGACTTACCAAAAACGTTCTATGACCTGCTACCTCTCCAAACTCATCTGCCCCATTACCCCGTCCCACACTCATCCAGTAATATAAAAATGCTTGTAGTTCCTGACTGTCACCACACAGCTGCAAATCTTCATCCCTTTGTTTATGTGATTCCTTCCGTCTGAAATACTCTTGGCTCCCTGTCTCATTTGGTTAACTCTGATTCAACTTTGAAGATTCGGTTGAAGGCATTACTCCTTCAGGAAGACTCTTTAACCTCAGTCCTTGTCCCTGTCCTGCTCTCTCAGGCTGGGGAAATTACTCCTCTTCGGTACTCTCTCTATGGGTAGCTTCATCATTGAATTTACTACCCTATGTTGATTTTTTTTTCATCTCTGTCTTCCTATTGGTTAGGGACCATATTCCCAGTAACTAGAGGTTACCATCATTCAAGATAAGTTTATGGAGTTAAACTGAACTCTTTGTTTTCCCAAATTGTTCATCCATTCTTTAACTTATCCATTAATTCAGTAATGACTTATTGATGAATTTCACCCACTTTTGTTTTGCTGAGTAATCTCCTAATTTCCCAGATGTGTTTGGTCTATGTGGAAACCAATTATTTTTCCTCCTCTCTAAACATTCCAGAGCATATGAAGAAAATTTGTTAAACATTTTCAAATTGCAATTTGTAAATTACCCATTTGAATCATTTTTATATGCTTCTTGTTCTGGTGACATTACTGACTGATTACACTGCATCTCTTTTATGGGTGCAAACTGACATAAGTGATGTGGTGTGACAGCCTAATACTCTGGAACTGTGAGAATATTGCTCCCTCCTTGCTGCCTTTCATCTGCAGAAAATGCAAACCTCAATGGCAGCCATCAAAACTAAATACATTTTGATAAATAATAATAGCAGAGTAACATCCAATTATTATTTCACAGGGCTTTTGAGCCACTGAAACTCAGCCTGTCTCTCCCTGTTTCAGAAGTCTGCTGGCTCAAGGGCTTTAGCTGCTAATGAGCACTGGTTTTCTTTTTTCTGTTGTTGTTTTTATTCTAGTTCATGAAGGGTCAAGTTTAAAGAGCTTTGATATAAATCCTACATTTTCAAAAGAAAACCTCAGAGAAGAATGGGGAAACTTAGAGGGTGGGAGGTGGCCATCTAGTCCAGGGGCAGTGGGCTTGGGAACTGGAAAATAATGAAAAATAGGGACTCTCAGTGCTTCTGGCAATGGGAACGATGAGCAGCCAAAGTGAGTAAGGGTGAAAGGGAGCCAGGAAGGTCTCGGCCATGAAAAGATGGGGAAGAAAGGACTCTATGACCCTCCTCCCAGAATGCGCCAATTCCTCAAGGAAAGAGTAAGATTTGTATAAACTACCTCATGAAGAGGACTTTAAAATAAAACCAATAATAGTAAGCTAACTGGTTAAATTTACCCACTAATTTTACCAGGTTAATAATACTATACCCTAAAATCTTTTGGAAATATATTAAATACATACATACCCTCACACCTCTATCGAAAATCAAAATATTTTAAAACCAGCCCAAAATGTACCAGCCAACCAGAACGGATGCCAGCCATGATCACCAGTAATCATGCACTCCTGGAGCACAAAGCTAAATAAAAGCCCTGCATATAAACGCACAATTGTACAAATCACAGACATCTCTTCCCGCCCCTGCCAAGTTCCATGCTGGATCCTACACTGGGTTTCTTTTCCAGACAACAAGAATGACTAGTGAGGAAAATGGGAAAGGAAAATCTGAAGTTATTCTTGTGTATATTGGCTTTTTGCCTGAAGCTAAATAAAAAATGCATAAGAGTTTCTTTCTCCATTTTCAGCCTTCTACTTGTCCTCTTCTCTGTCCCCAGACCCTATAGGCCCGCAGCTCCCCCGTTCTGGCACCCTTGCCATCCAGAGCTCCCCTCTCAAAATAGAAACTAAAGGAGATCCAAGGTGCTCCTTGGTCACCTGCCTCCCCACGTTTCTCACGTATCTCTCCAAGCATCCAGCACACCCAGCAATTTCTTACTTCTTTTCTGCCATTTTCTCCAGATCTTATTTCACATCCAATCCTCTATTTATAAACTTTTTACACCATTTCTTTCCTTGCCATTCTGTCCTTTAAAAATTCTTTGGGGAATAGGAATTTTAGGGTGTTCTGATGCTCACTTCATGGAACCGAAGCTCTCCATCCCATTTTCCAATGGGAAGTTTATTAAGTACCTCCTGTCAGTCACTCTCCTGGATAATTTACTTCTGCATCTCATTTAACCATTATAATGCAGTGGAAACATTATTTCTACTTTGCAGGAACCTGGGAAATTGAAAGGCCGAGGAACTTGTCATTGATCACGCAGCTAGTGAGCAGTGAAATCAAGTTTTGAACGCAGGAGACAGTTTGACTCCAATATCATGGAGTCATACCCAATGCTGCTGCTCTAAAAATAAATAAATAAATAGATAGATAAATAGATAAATAAATAAATAAATAAATAAATAAATAAATAAATAAATACTATCCAGAGTTATAGAGCCTTGCCTTGATTTGACTAACATTTTTCTAAGCCCACTCAAGTGTTTACACAATACATATAAGAAAAGAAGGCTGGGTCACCACTCCACATCTTCACATTGCTTATAAATCTCAAGTCAAGAGAGCCCTCAGCAACCCTAAGCTTGAGGAAAACATTAAGCAAAATAACTTGTCTATTACTACTGAGGGGAAATAAGGTATTAAGTTGACAGATTCCCAATGTATGCTGCCATTTATTTGAATTAATGATCCATTATGTATTCAGAGAACATCAAAAGATCAGTGATGACCAGCTGGGAGTTAAATGGCAAAAGCAACACACTCAAAGCTTTATTTTAAGGGTTGAAGGGATTGTTTTCTTTCTTTAGACTTAAAGAGAAAGAAAAAGTATTTACAGTTAGGTATAGGCCCCATGTAAAGAAGGAAGGCTTGTTTCTTGTTTCTTTTTTTTTGAACAAAGAATTCTTTTTATAAATTATAATAATTTATATTTTAAAAACAGTTAAGGTAATTTTTATTGTTTTGAGTATGCTCCTGAGATTGATTTTTTTTTAAATCAAACAGTCTTCATTTTGTCAGCAAATGATCAAATAATGAAGTTGTTCTATGAGAGAAGAGGAGGGTTTTGATGGCTTGTGTCTGCTCAGGGCTGGGTGTGTGTGTGTGTTTGTCAGGACGAACTGAGCATATGCTGGGACCTACCTGCACTCAGGCAGGTTTGGAGGGGGGTCCTCTCAGCCTCCAAGCCCTAGGAAAGCATGGGCGGAGACTTACCCACTCTCTAGGGGCGTGCTGATGAACTGCAAACCTCACATAAGACTTTATTATTTTCAACCTTAGAAATATTTACCAAAAAATCAGGGACCATGACCTCCTGGACAAAAGGAAAACTGTCACCGCCCTGAAAGCAGGAGAGGACCGGGCCATTCTCCTGGGACTGGCCATGATGGTGTGCTCCATCATGATGTACTTTCTGCTGGGAATCACACTGCTGCGCTCTTACATGCAAAGGTAATGCCATTGGGTGGCTGGAACGCTGTCTTCTGTCTCCCCCTCCCACAGCTTATCAGCCTCAGGTCCTCTTCCTCACCTTCTTTCCTAATAACTTTGCCCAGTACCTGGCACATCATATTTTTCAATAATGTTATCTAATAATGATAAAATTAACTCTTATGTATAAACTGCCTACAATGTGCTAGAAACTTTCCCTACATTACTTGTTCAGTTCTCAAACTATCCTATAAGGTAAGTAGGAATAGACTCACTATGAAAATGGCAAAACTGAGGCGAAAGAAAGAAATAACCTGCGCAGTGTCACACAGCTCTAGCATATGGCAGAGCCAAGATTCAAACCCGCATCCCGCTAATTCCAGAGTCCCTGATGTTGCCTCTTCACACGTCTGTTCGTTCTCCATCCTCATTCCTTTCCCTCCCCACCCCACTCCTCCATCACCCCATGCATCCGTGGTTCTCAACTGCATGTTTAAACTTCCCAATAAACTTTTTAAAATACTGGTGCCTAGGCGCCACCACCATCACCCCAGAGGTCAGGTTTAATTGATCTGGAGCGGGACCTGTAACCAGTATCTTTTAAATTTCCCCAGGTGAATCTAATATGTTGTCAAGACTGAGAAACACTGCTATGCACCAACTTGAAAACATTTATAGATTTTTGAACCCTTTTCATTTTAATATTTGCCCTTGGTTTACTGACTAGATAGGGAAGCGATTAAATACTGAGAGAGCAAGTGTATTCCCCCCTGAGTAAGCAACAGCATCTCTAGCTAACTGCCTATAAAATGAACACTTTGAGCACAGGAGAGCCCAGCACTGCTATAACTAACGGGGAAAGTCTCACAGTGGTTGATCTTAAAGAGACAAGAGCCTTTCAAATGAAAAATTGAGTTTTCAATCCAAAAACAAATCAAACCATTTTGTGGCATTCAGTTCTCTACCTAAATTAATACTTTCACTTCTGAAGCAAACTCTAGCTGAAACACAATAATTTACTAAAATAAGGCATCATCTTTCCCATTTGTGGCTGCTCTGCTCTGTTTCTTGGATGCCTTCCACTGGGCTCCTTCTCAGTGAAAGCGCTGATGCCTCAGGCCCCGAGTGTTCACTGATTCCAAAACCACTTTCAGATCCTCACATCTGCTTAGAACTATCCAAGACTTTTTTTTCCTCCTTGAATAAGCAAAACCTGACCACCCATGTCCCAGGAAACTACAATTTGCCACACCAAAGGGGGTCAGGGCTGATATCCTGCCTCTGGCATAAAACTGGACGTGAAAAGGAGGGGCCTTGTCAATACATATCCAGCAAAAGGAAGGGGTGTTAATCAGCAAAGAAAACACGCTGTTTTCTGTTCACTCTGATAATCAGCTTATACTCAGAAGCAAAACATTGATAGCTGATGTGTTACTTCCTAATCACAAATGTTACCCTTGATGATAAAATCATAAATATTTTAGAATGGATAGCTGGCCAATGGGCAGCTGGATTTTTTTTTTCCTTAATCTTTCTAATTGAGAGGTCCCAGGAAACTGACACGTACCCATTAATCTGCAGAGAATGTCCCGTTCTCCACATAGGAGGCAGTGCATGGAACCATGGAACGTGCCTGGGCCTTGGAGAAATCCAAGACTGGGTGGAGTAAAAATTTCCATCCCTTACTAGCTGTGTGTCCTTTTATGTTACTTGATTTCTAGGACCCTCAGTTCACTCAACTTTAAAAGGAATTAATACTCAACTAATAAGGTTATTGGGAGGATCAAAGAAGATAAGGTATATACAGCACTAATCAGAGTGAAGAGGGATGCAACAAGTGGCTGTTCTTGGTATAATCAAGGGTTGAGCTATCTCTCCTCCCTTATGAGAAAGACCTTCAAGCAGAACATCCCTGTCCTGTCTGTCAAGTTGGGCCACAAGCCCCTCTCCCCCTCGTCATCTTCACACTCCTTCTCCCTTACACCCTCTCCGTCAACAAACTGGGCAGACATTGCAGAGGTGAGGACTGGGGCGTGGCAGGAAGCTGCTTACAAGGTAGAAACACAGTGCAGGTTGTGATGTAAACAGATGTGTTGTGCTTTTCAGTGCAATTGAGATAGGAAAAAAAAGAGTAACTTAAATCAAGCATTGGAAAATATACTATAACCAATAGAAGTCATTGAAAAGTTCCCAGGTGCCAGGCCAAGTTTGTTGTTTATATTGTAGTTTCCCTGAAGTTGCTCTATTCAAAGGCATAAACTTTAACAAATAGGTAGTATTATAGATTTGAAAAAGATTCTTCAGGCTAAGGGGCTAACACATGATCCCTTCTGATTATGCCTTCCTTGCTGTTAGCTCTTTGGACCTGTGTTTACTCTCCCCCTCTCTCTGTAGCGTGTGGACCGAAGAGTCTCAATGCACCTTGCTGAATGCGTCCATCACGGAAACATTTAATTGCTCCTTCAGCTGTGGTCCAGACTGCTGGAAACTCTCTCAGTACCCCTGCCTCCAGGTGTACGTTAACCTGACTTCTTCCAGCGAAAAGCTCCTTCTCTACCACACAGAAGAGACAATGAAAATCAATCAGAAGGTAGGAGCTTGCCTCTTGGCCACACCTGCAGAGTTCCCACACCCATCTCATTTTTCCCTGAAGTTCCCCTGTACCAACCTGCATTTCAAAGAAAAATGCCACTAGGAGGCTGTTTTGGCCTCATCTGTAAACAGAATTCACTATTTGACTCTGGCCTGGGAAGCACGTATTTTCTGCGCAAGTTGTGGACAAATCATTCCCCCATTTTGTAGTAGTGCAGATTTACCCTTTACTTCCATTTAGAAGGGCAAACATCATATCCTTATTTATACACAAGTAGACTGAGTCTTTCAAAGCAACTGTGCAGCTTAGAGTTGTACAAGCCAAAAAAAACCCAGGTATTTGTAACATACACCTGGGGGTTGTGGAGTAAAACTGTATTTTGCTCTTCCATGGTCATTGTTACTTAGTTCTGTGGTCTTGGAGCTGTAACTCAACCCCTCTGAGCCTCAGCTTCCTTTTCTCTAACAAGGTAATCACAATGGCCATCTTTCAAGGTCATTCTGAGGATTAGAGCAGAGAATGGGAAGGGCTGAGCAGAGCACAAGGGAAACCTTCATCCATGGTCACAGTTGTGTTACATTCCTCATTAGGTTATGTCCATAGAGGCTGAGTTCTCCAGCACTGATATATTCAAGTCCACGTGGTGGGTGCTCAACAAATATGTACTGTATTAAAGCTGCACTTAAAATTTGCATTTATAAGGTCTGGGGTGACCAATAATAAAGAGTCCACAGAACCAACCTGCCATTATCAATTTTAAGTTAAATATATTTAGTTTGGATCTGCGGTAGCAATTTGATGGCCAGAGTGTTCTCATATGCCAAAACCACTTACTTGATGCCACTCCAATAGGATAACCAGTCCTCATTACCCAGCTATAACCCTCAGGAACTCTAGCAATTCTTGTAAAGACTTTCTTTTCATTACAATTATCAGCACTTAAATCTTTTTAAATGCAGTACTTCAAAGTTTGACACTAGAAAGTAGGCTTTATTTTGTGATATATTGACACAAAGTAAAGAAACTCACCTTTTATTGTGGTTGCAATAACTTAAAAGAGTTTTTGTAAGTATCTCTGAGGACTCACATAATGAATATTTCAGAGAATGTCATTTGAAAATGTCTACTTTGATTTCCTTTCATTTGGGGTGGCCACAAACAATAGCAGTCCTCACCCTGTTCTGAAAATATATAAAGCTCGGCTCTCCCACAAAGTGTATGTTTTTCAAGATCTTCCCTCACCTCAGGTTTTTAGCTGACCCGTAACAATGAATGCCTATAAAACCCTCAAATCTTCATGGAATTGGAAATTGGCCAAAGTCGAATGAGCATCAAAAAGTAGAACATAAATTTCCATTTTCTCGTTTTGATATTTTATCACCACGGCCCAGTGCAGTAACAGGGCTATAAACAGGGATTGGATCTACCATAGAAAGTCTCAGTTGAAAATTTAGGACCAGTATCTTCTCTGCTGTTAGCATGATAGTAGGTCACTTTTTTCCTTCATTTGCCCCATTACCTTGTTTTTAACTGTGAATTATAACACACATACAAAAACATGCAAGAAGTGAAAAGTACAGCTTAAGCATTTATTACAGAGATCCCCCACGTAACCACATGAGGGTAGAAAAATAAAACATTTCCTGCACTGCAAAAACACCCTGCATATGCTTCCTCCCAATAACAACAGGTTCTGCCCCTGCCGATAGTAACCAATATCCCATTATGGCAATTCTTTTCTTATTTTTCTTTATAGTTGTATCACCTAAGTCTATATTTTAGTTTTGCCTGGTTTTTAAACATTATATAAATGGAATCATATAGAATATTTCCTTTTTGTATCTGGCTTCCTTCACCAATACAATGTTTGGTGGTACATTCCATTTGGTGGTAGTTTATTCTTTTTTCAAATTAATGTATCACATCCTATTGTCTGAACATGCCAATTATTTATTCATTCTACTGTTGATGGACATTTTGAGTTCTTTACAGTTTGGGACTATTACATATAATTCTGCCATGAATATTCTTATATACAAGTGTCTCTTGGTGTACAAGCTCACACATTTCTGTCAGGTATAAACCTGGGAATGAAATATCTACTGCAAACTTATCTTAAAGTTTAGGAGATAATGCCAAATGGTTTTCCAAAGTGGCTGCACCAATTTATACTCTCACCAACCCTGTGCCTATGAGAGTTTTTATCACTCCAAATCACCAATAATTGGTATCATCTGTAATTTTAATTTTAGCTAATATGGTGACATTTCCTTGTGGTTCTGATGACTAATGTCTTCAAGTGCCTTTTTCTTTTTTTTTTGGTTTATTTGTTTTGCTTTGACTGATTTATTTTCTTTTTATTTAAACCTTTTAATTTTTTCAATTATAATTGACATTCAATATTATTTTATATTAGTTTCAGGTGTACAGCATAGTGGTTAGACACTTATTTAATTTACAGAGTGATCCCTCCCAGTAAATCTAGTACCCACCTGGCACCATACATAGTTATTATAATTATTATTGACCATATTCCTTATGCTGTACTTAACATCCCCATGACTATTTTGTGTCAAGTGGCTTTTCATTTACTTATTGGCATTTGTATATCCTCTTTTGTACAATGTTTGTTCAAGTCCCTTGTCTATTTTTCTATTGGATAATTTCTTCTTCATATTCATTGTAAGAACTCTTTAAATCTAGATATAAACCTTCTTTGGTTATATATCTTATGAATATCTTTTTCCATTATGTGGCCTTCTTAATCTCTTCATGATGTCTTTGAATGAAATACATTTCTAATTTAAATGTAGTCAAATGTTGTCCTTTTTTTTTTCGTATTTTTTTCTGTTTAAAGTTTTTACCTACCCTGAGGTCATGAAGTCATTTTCCTAAATTATCTTCTAGAAGCATATTGTTTCTCTTTTCATTTTAAAGTACAATCTGCTTGGACTTGATATTTACATAGAAGTTTAGTTTCATATATAAACACATATACATATATATGTATATGTATATGTATATGTATATATACATATACGTATATATGTGTACACACACACACATACATGAACAGCCATTTGACCAAGTCCATTTATGAAAAGACCACCCTTCCTTACTAGATTATTTTTATAATCCCATTTCCCTTTCTATTTTCTTGAAAGTTATTTGTTCTGTTACTATTGCTTTAGTATTTAGCCTTGAGCTTCCACTTGCAATCTTCACTAATCAAAACATTAAAGCATTTAACTCCATTTATTCTCTTCCCAACTTATATAGGACTATTTTTCTATATGTATCTTAAGCTCATGTAGACATTATCAGTGTTTTCGTACAGAGTAGATATTTATTCACATGTGTCGCATGATTTTCCATTTTCATTATTCTTCATTTCTTCCTTTATCTGTAGGGTCATTTTGCTACTGCCTGAAGAACACTCTTTAATTCATATTTATTTAATGCAATATCTGTTCTAAAGAATTCTTTCAGCTTTCATTTGTCTGAAAATATTTTTATTTTCATTCTTGAAGGGAACATTCACTAAGTGTAAAATTCTAAGTTGGCTGTTATTTTGTTTCTGCTCATTGAAAACATTCCATTGTCTTCTGTGAAGATTGTTACTATTTAGAAATCAGCTTTCGGTCTTGTTGCTGGTTCTTTGAAGGTAAATCTTGGTATATTTTAAAGGTTATTTTCTTTGGTTTTCTACAGATTAACTATTATGTACCAAAGTGCACATTTATTTTTATTTAGCCTGCTTAGTGTTCCGAGGGCTTCTCTCCTTATTCTTTGATGTTCTTTGTCAATTTTAGAAAGTTCGCAGTTATTATAACATCGAGTACTGTCTCTGTTCTCATTTTCTCTCATTTCTCTCCCTTGAACTCCAATTGGCCGCATGCTAGGTTTTCTCATTATATCCCCTGTGTGCCTTATTCTCTCTTTTGTATTTTCCCTTTTGTATTTTCCTTTTGTCTCTCTGTGCTTCATTTTGATATTGACCTATCTTCTAATTCATAATTCTTTCCTCAGCTCTGATAAATCTACCATTAAACCCATCCTTTAAGTTCTCAATTTCTCTTATTATATTTTTCATTTCCAGAATACCCATTTAGGTCTTATTTTATAATTTCTAGTTTTCTACAATGTTCTAATTCTTAGCTTATAAATTCTTCAACATAAAAATTATAGTTCTTTTAAAGTTTATTTTGATGATTTCAGTATGAAGCCCCTATGCGCCTATTCTATTTTTTTCTTCTCCTGTCTGTTTTCATGTTGTCATGTAATGTCTGGTTAATCTTTACCAGGTTTCAGACATAATGTTTGCAAAGTTTAGTATAACAATAAATTTAAGCCTAGGATGATATCATATTTTCCAAAACTTATTTCCATTTGCTTCTGCCAGGCCCCTGGGTGCACCACCCATTCGTGATCACCTCACTCTGAATTCATAAATTGAGATATTACAGTCTGAACTGAAGTCCCTGTGAGGACCTGATTACTTCAGGTTTACCATTGTTCCTATGATGAAGCCCTTAAGAGTCCCAACATAACATGGATGGGGCAGGGGGTCCTCAGGGCCCCCCACTTGATAGACCCTCTATGATAATTCCTGCTTCCAACTCTGCAAAGCTATCAAAAATACCATCCAGCCTTCTAGGCTCTCAGCCCCCTTCTAGAATCAGCAAGTGCTCCAGGGAAAAGGTGGTACCAAACACCGGCTCACCTCCTAGCCCGGTAGTTCTTCCCTCTCTAGAAAGCTGTTCTCTACCCTTAACAAAAGTATACACACGTACATTGAAAATACAGTTACCTCCATGTCAAAAGGCCATTAAACCATGATCTTAATCCAGCATAAGGAATATTCAGGTTTTTCCTGGGGGAGGGGGGATTAAAATACTCTATGTGGATATCTTCTTCCTATTGCCCTCCCCCACACTCACCAAAACTAATAGCCTTCCCCATAGTTATCAAAAAATGGGAATAGATTTATTGAGATACATAAGGCACTATTGACAATGTTTGATCTGCAGCAACAGAAGGCAAAGGATATCAATCAAGACCTCTGCATCTTTGTAGAAAATATCCAAAAGGGTTTTATTTTTAAATTTTTACAGTCTCTCATATACTCCTTTTCTTCAGCCTGTAAACCCAATGCCCAGCTTCTTGTCAACATTATAGCTAACGCTGTTTAAGCTGATAAGCTGGCACGCTCTTGCAAAGCAATTGGGGACTAACAGTCTCTGGGAGCTGCAAGTGGGCTCAAGAACCCCTGCCTCCCCTTGTCACGTGGTTGTCACGAGAAACATAAACAATGGCTAAGTAGTAATTCACTATGGTTGTAGAATCCCTCAGTGTTGATCTCCTTTAAGAGCTAAAACCTCTCTACCCACCAGGGATTCTCAAAACATACCCATCTGGTTTGAGGGTGAATTTAAAATGAGTTTTAGTACAAACCAATAAGATATACCCATTTTTCAGTATGTGGTATAATACCATATATACAGTATTTTATATGTAACCATCATGTAGAAGCAAGTATTTCTGAAGGAGAATGAATTCTATAAATTAGTCAGTTATTTACAACTCCAAATTCAGCCTCACCCCTCATTTTGTCACCCATTTTGAAGCCTTCTGAGTTCCCTAAATCCTAAGAATATGCATTTCTAAAACCAGGTTCTACCTCAACATTACTGACATCTAAGGTGGGATAAATCATTGTTGTCTGTGAAGGTGAGTGGGGGTCTGTCCTGTACATTGTAGGATGCTTAGCTGCCTCCATGGTCTCCAGCTGCTAGATACCTAGCATCCTCCTCCCTCCAGCTGTGACAACAAAAAGTGTCTCCAGACAGTGTTGAACGAGTACTCTAGATTTTATTTAGCTTTGAGCTTAGATGCTATGAGATCCTGGAATTATAAGAAAGGCTGGCACTCATTGAGTTCCTCTTCAAAGTACTGGTAGGGTTAGGGGCAAGGGGAAGAAAATAAATGAAGTTGAGAATCTAAATAGGAAATAACAGGCACCTAACATTTATTAAGTATCTACTATAAACCGTGTGTCCAGCACCATGCTAAGAACTTTATAACAATCATTCGTTTAATCCTAAAACCATACTACTAAACTAATAAGAGCCAAATTTTATCAAGAGCTCACAATGTGCCAGGCACAGGATGGTACTAAATATTTCACATGAAGTCACTTATTTAATTGCAGCAGAAATCCTAAGTATTAGGTACCACTATTATCTCCACTTCATAATAATGAGCCTGAGCTCAGAAAATAACTTCCCCAAAATCACACATTCACTAACTAACTAGGTTTGAATTAAAATAGAAGTGTCTTTACCTCATCATGTTATCTCTTAAACAGAAAAAAACATTAGAGTATTCTCTTGAGAGAGTCAAGATAAGAGCTCTGAAAAAATCTAAATTCCATGAAATATTGATCCTTCTGATGGTATATTTTAGTAAATAGGTGAGAATGCATGCCATTCCATCATATTACAAGAGGGGCTTCGGATCAAGTAAAAGACCATGAGTAAAGAACAGAATTCCCAGAGATCCACAGGGAAGGTGAGGATTGTATATCAGGAACGGTTTACACAGGGTGGTTATTAAACAGACAGGAGTGCACCCTGGAAAGTAGCATACATGCCCAGAGATTTAACATATGACATCCCCATAGTTAGCGCCTACTTTAGGGATATTTATTAGACATTTGTTGAAACTTCCTATGGAGCAGAGATTCAGAAATGTTTTTATTATGAACAAATTTTAGTCATTGCTAACCCAAACTGAATTCTGGGACCTCTGAGGACACCTTTGTGCATAAATAAAAAGAGGGATATGCCTGAAAGAAGACTGCACTGAGCATTAGGAAGAAAAGCATGGGGAAGGAACCTACTACATTCCAATTGCCAAGAAAGAGGACCGTGGTGAAAGGCAAGGTCAGATTAGCTGTCTGATTTACTGTAGGCCCAGTTGGATATATCATAGACCTGGGGGCTCTATAGGTTAAGCTATTCTGGGTATTGACTAATCTTAAGGTTCCAGACGGCTTCTATTTCCTTAGTGGATTTCCTAAGTCTTTCAAGTGTCTTGTCTATTCCAAATCAAGTAGAAATGCCATAATAAACGTGAAAGCCCTGAAACACACAAAAAGGGAAAGTCTCCCAGGAGTAGCCTGTCTCAGTACTGAAAAAAGCCGTAGTGCATAGCAGAGTGCGAATACTGTTTTCCTCTCCTTTACCAAACATTTCAAACAGTCCCACTTGCCAAAATCAAGCAGATAATGGAAACGCAAACTAAACAAGCATAAACTAAACTTTGTGGGACTTATATTTTTAAAAGGATAGTATGGAGCAGGAAGTCTCAAAGGGGAGAGAAGATAGTGTTCCAATTTACCCTCTCAGCTCCTCTGTGCATCACTAATATTCAAAGAACTCAGAAGTTCCAATTATGCGTGTGGACCAGAGTAACCCAAAGCTGCCAGCTGGCGACCTCTACTCTCTCTGCATATAGTTATTCTGTTTTCTTCTCTGGCACAGAACACACAGCCTGGCACATTGTACATGCTTGATAAACATGTGCACAATATTTATTGTTTGAGGACACTGGAAAAGTTCCATTTGACTTTGGAACCAAGAATATTTATGTTTCACATGAGCAATGTTTTTATTTTTGGTTTTGTTTTTATCTCATTGACATTGTGTTCTAGATGTCCTGGCTACTAAAGAGTTTTGGGAGCAAATTTGTGGCCCACCTCTGTGAAGGGCATTTTCTTAACCGAACACCTTTATTAGCCTCATACCTGGTCCCATTTCATCACCCCACCCTTGTTTTGTGTTCTCTTCCTATTTGTGTCTAATGGTCTGGCTCATATTGTTTATGTTTTTGATGCCTCTGACAAACATGCTGCCTGGCATATTAGAGACAATAAATAGCGATTGGATTTCATTAAAATTCTAAGCCCTCTCTGAAATAAGATACCTCCCTTTTTATGAAAGAACAAATGAAGAAGGAGCCCTTCCCCTGAGGTGATCCTGAGAATTCCCTTCCTACCATCATAAGGAGAAGGAGTCTGGCCAGTAAGGTTTTTCAGCCAAACACCTCTTTGTACGGCCCACACTCCTCCCCACATCTTTTCTTTTTCAGGGTGAAAGCCTCTCACTGTTTGCTTCATGTCTAAGCATGTCTAAGCAAAGCCCAACAGGTAGTTTCTCAAAACGTCTGTCCATTATAAGAGTAAAAGTAACTCAATGCTTCAGAAAAAAAATGTTCAGTCACTTTCCAAAGCAGCCAAGAGCAAGTGCTGGATCTTCAGTGCCATATAGGGGGAAGGTCAGGAGAAAGTGACAGGTCTCAGGTTCCCTCTGCTGGGAGAAGAAAGCCATCTCTGTGGTTTTCAATACTAAAGAAAATGTAAGGGCTTTGGGAAAGCAGAAAGGCTTATAAACAAAATTCAGGATTAAGAAGAGGGATTAAGTCTAAATTTTCTGCTGCATGGCTGCCTCAAAGTTTTGCTTTGGAACATATATATTCATATGTTAAGGCACAGAAGAAAGAATGACCTATAGCCATGGTAAAAAAAAAATTAACATATTTTGATTAGTGCTTAAAATGTCTTGCGTATATAAAATTATTATTCAGATGTTCCTTTGTGTTATATATCATGCAGCACCTAAAAGTTAAATCTTTCCTCTCCCACATCGCCCACTAAAATAAAGAATGATCTAAAACTGATGGGATTTTTATCTTTTCAGTCTTTATTACATTTTTTTTACTATGTATAGGTCACTTAGTAAACTTTCCATTTGTTGAAATGCATTCTATGTGTTCTAAACCAATCACATCAAATAATCCTTCACACACATGATGAAATAATAAGATCATTAAGTCTTCACCCCAAATTCATACCAGCCTCAGAATCACACATGCACAGCTGTAGGTTGAGCCACAGAAACAGAAACCTAGAATCTAAATATAGGACTCAGCATAATGTCAATTCTCCTCGGACACAGAAACAAGGAATATGAGACAAGAGGCATCGAACAAGACTGTTTCTGTAAATACCATAGTCATCTTGCCCTCCTTACAGCTTCATCGTTTAGTAGGTTACACTCAGTTAAAGACTTTAGCAGATCATGTGGACAACTGTGATATTCCAAAAGGAAAATATTAATGAAAATCTATTGAGGCTTTAGGTATGTTCATCATTAATCCTCATAAAAATACTGCCAGGAAGGCTCTATTAACCCTTTTATATACATAAAGACATTGATTCTGAGGAACCAAGTAACTTGCTTATAGAAACACAGCAGCACAGTAGCCCAATCTCCTGAACACAAGTCAGGGGCTCGTTAGACCACTTTGCACATTCATGATCACAACAAAAGGATCCGTCAATAAGAAAAGTAAAGGAATGATTGATGTAGGGTAGAGTTTCAGGGATCAGTAACAACCTAGTGGGAGCCAGTTTATGTTTGTTGAAAGATGGCAGGTGGCAAGGTTAGGAAAAGCTAAAAACACAAGGGCAGAAGAATCTTTCTTCCACTAGTGGCGTGAAGTCGCACGTGTACACGCCACCAGTCCTCAGGACCATGGCCGATCATGTACGGATCACGCCTCATCTAGCGAGTGTAAATAATCACATTTGAGACCCTGATGGCTTGAAACTATAATAAGCAGCTCTTGAATTACAATTTTGCTAGACAGTCTCAAAAGTAATTTATATGTCATTTTATTTGGAAGAATCTTACCTAGTGACAGAATTATTGTCATTTGGCTGACAAATGTTCCTTGAAAAAAATTTAAAGCCACATCAATTCACAAGAGCATAAGAAAAGAAAAACTCCAGTTTTAATGGAATGCCATTTTTATTGAGATCATTTCAGTAAGTTAGTACTGTTGTTAGCTACTGAAAGAACTACTATAAACTATCTTGGCACAAAAATATACAGAAGCCTATGCATTCGTAATCTAAATTGGCTCTGCTTGAAACCAACCGCAAATGGCTTGTCTGTGATTTTTTTAATATTTGCTTCAAAAAACATTAAAAAAAATTTTTAAAGACATAATATTAGCAGCAGTGAAGAAGGAAAAAATATATATACCCTTACTGCCTTAAACTCTTTTGATCCAGAAGGCATCCAACTGGTAGAAAATTTGCTTCACGGCAATCCTAGGCCAATTTTCGTACTGTTATAACTCACTGAGAAATTGTGCTTTCTTAGAGATACTTTCAGCCCCTTACTGTTGTGCTAGTACCAGCCCTCTACTATACTCACATACATGGGTGTACTCACATTTATTCTTAGCTGATTAAATTTAAAGGGTGTCAACCATCCCTTGCTCTGAGAACATCACCTTAAGCCTGCTTTACGATAAATGCCAGCATGCTCGTGCTCCATTCCTAACTAATCGAACAATCGTCCTGCTGTTTGTAGTCAAATAATGCAATGATTACAGCGCAGCAAAGCAAGGTGCCAGTGTACTCACTAATAAAATCAAGAGAAAGAGTAATCTAAACGTACTCCATTTGCAAAACTCATTCCATTTCTTTTATAGTTTCTTCCTGTGACATTTACAAGTCTAAAATCTTCTGCAATTCCAGGGTCCTATCCCAAAGCTCCCATCAGTGTGCCTCAAAGTTCACCAACAGCCCACCTCATCTGTGTCTCTGCATACAGCTGTGTGAGCTGTGCACTGCACAACCCCAGGAATATGGGTCACATTGTAAAAGGCATAGGGTGAATATTTATAATCACAGCTATTATAGTAAATAGGAAACTGGTAACGGCACTAAAATGTATGGGTTTTTCATAAAATCGGTGTATTGTGATAATTTTTCCATAGAAAATAGTGTTTTGAAGAGAGGGCATAGTTTTTTAAATCACTCTGAAACACTACGTAGATTATCAGTGATCTTGTTACAAACCAATATAATTCAGATAAATCAGTTAAATTAATTATTTGATAATGTGTATAACGAGAGACAGGGATTTTTTTTCTTGTTGATCCGTACCTTACCCTAGAGAAGGCAAAGAGTTAACCATGTGTAAGGATTTGCACATCTCCCAGAAAAGTGACTCAAGTGACTTTTTTCTAACTTTTTGTCATTGCCCAATTACAGACCAAGAAAAGAGGTTCACAGAGATTTCATCTTCTCAAATACTGTTTTATAATTATGAAAAATGTGTTCAGTAACATATCCAATAAATAATATAGTTTTTTAAAACTACAAAGTTATTTAATTCCACCTGTACTCAGAGAAGCGAGAGAAGAGGAGGAGAAAGGAGGACAGGAAGGGAGTATAGAGGGATAAATATAAGCAGGGTGAGGGGAAGAGGGCAGGGCAGGGAAGGAAAAGAGATACAAAGAAAGAAATCAAAGTGTATTGAAAGGAAGAAAGGTGAGACATATAGCAAGAAAGATAGGAGAGGTGGAAAGATACGGTACGTTCTCAGGGTGCTGGTTGAGGTATAAACTGATTTGGTACTGCTTTAATTTTCCTTGGTTTATGAAAAAAGTTACTTGTTATGCTGACTGAGCATGAACCATTCATCACAACTCTTTATTCAATATCCCTACACTTTCCAAGATTCTTTTCCAGCCACTCACCAGGGGTATAACTGTTTTCTTGACTACAGTCACAAGCCACGCCAAAAAAGACAAGAGAAACAACTTTCCCCTGAGAGAACTGGTAGCTGCTGATGTTACATGGACAGCTATGGACAGAGAAAAGACAGAAAGGCTGAAATTCTGAGTCCATGGAAAACTGTGTCCAATGGGAATAATTAAAACCCACTATGCTTAGCTGTAGCAAAAAGAATCCATTGAAGTCATGCAATGTTAATCAATATTTAAACTTATATGGGTGAGCTATCAAAGTACATCTTAGTTGGATACCAAAAACATTGTTTTAATCAATTTGTGAGTTCTTAGGGTTTCTGAAGGCCCTACTCTGAATATGAAAAGAATAGCCATCAGGTTTATTTCACAATTCAAGTTGG
>NW_017732006.1:864953-924949 GCF_001890085.2 Hipposideros armiger | reverse complement strand
ACACACACACACACACACACACACACACACACACACACACACACACACACACACATCTTTTGGTAACAAATTATCTCGTTTTCCGCAGTGCTCCTATATACCTAAGTGTGGAAAAAATTTTGAAGAATCCATGTCCCTGGTGAATGTCGTCATGGAAAACTTCAGGAAGTACCAACACTTCTCCTGCTATTCTGACCCCGAAGGAAACCAGAAGAGCGTCATCCTCACCAAACTCTACAGCTCCAACGTGCTGTTCCATTCACTTTTCTGGCCAACGTGTATGATGGCCGGGGGAGTGGTGATCGTCGCCATGGTGAAACTCACACAGTACCTCTCCCTGCTCTGTGAGAGGATCCAGCGGATCAATAGATAAGAGTAAAATGGACGAGATCATGTTCTTTAAAGCTCAAATACTGTTTTCTTTCTTTCTTCACCAAAGAACCTTAAGTTTGTAATGTGCAGTCTGTTATGAGTTCCTTAATATATTCTTCTACGTAGAGCAATAATGCAAAAGCTGTCCTATATGCAAATATGATGTCATTATTATTCAGGAGAAGAAATTACTGTTTTGTGTTGGTTGGTTGGTTGGTTGTTTTCATAATCCTGTTTCAATGCTGGAACTAGTACTTCCTTTTCTTGTTCTACCAAAATAGGGCTCGGTTATTCATTTGCCAAGTTTGTGGAGGAATATTGATGTGATAAGGTCTCTGTTCTGAGTTGTCGGACTTCTTGAAGACATTTCTGCAATACTTTTCATCATTCATTGTTTACTAAAGCTGCAGCCAAAAATATTTTTTTCCTTGTCTTACTCTAAGCTGAGCCCCACAGCAAGTGAAGGGACCAGATTTCCTAACTAAATGATGTTAACGCATTTTTCTTGTATTTCTACCATATCACTGTAAAGAAGGGGGGAAACCCAGCCAGCTATCTTTCTTTTATTACTTTCTACTCATATCTTTAGATTTTTTAACTGATATCAAAAAAATTAGCTGTTTTCATTAACCAATTCTATAACCTTTTCCTGTGATTTGACTAGAAAATGAACAGAGCCCTTTTCCAGTAAGACCCTGCTACCGTGTGAGCAGACGACACGAGGAGCTCCATTACCTGTGAACTGAATGAATGTTGAGTAGATGCCCCATTACAATCCAGAAAAGCCTATATTACTAAGATATTTGTGTGAAAATCTTTCCTTCATTTCAATTGAACTGTTAGATGTTAAAACTAAGACCCTACTTGCTGGTCAAGACTAGTGAGCTGATTTCAATGGGTGAATCTATTGTGGCAAATTAACATGTTGGGATATTGCTCTTTGGAAATTTCTGTTTAAGTTAATGAGTGTGTAGTCTCTCTTTTCAACACGTGTTCTCTGTCAGGATTTTAAAGCTGTGTGCACAGAATATTTGTCTCCTCTACATTTTTATTTTTCTATTTACAGTTGCCTTTTCTGTTGCTAGATTTGATACATAGAATAGATCTTTTTTCCTAACACACACTTGAACTGAATAACAGATTTAAAGAAACTCTTTGTTCACATTGCCATTCACTTTATTGTGTTTGGGGGGGTAGGGAGGGATGAAAGATCAGTTTTAAACAAAAACATTCCATCTTTTATTTAGCATCAATATCAAAAGGAGAAGACAAACATCTATCTTTCTCATCTACTCTTAAGCACCTTTTTGTAAGGTAGTTTTCTAGGTATTGCAACATTTTACAAATAATATTTGTGGAATGAATGGTAAAACTAATCTGATGAAGTGAAAGTACTCTGCAATACTGTAATTCAGTTTGACTTTTCATAAGCAAATAAATCCCTAGGGTATAATCAAGACTTCAAATGTGTAATTAAAATTAAAAAAAAAAACATATTGCCTCAACAAGGTTTGAATACCTCTTGCATTCTAAGCTGACAAGCTCATGGTAGTCCAAAAACCTGTGATTCACTATCTTCAAAGGTATTTAAAGAGATTATAAAAAAAGCTCCCTTTTTTAAACACCCAAATACATACACACAATATTATAAATATTTGAAAAATATTATGAAAGACTCAATTCCTACTCCACATTAAAACATAATTCCGAAGATTATAGAGAAATCTTTGTGACTATGATGCCTAATATTTCTAATCCTTAATGCTCCTTGAGGCTTCCTGCAAGTGATCTAAGGGTGAAACAATGCAAGTGAAATTACAAGAGGAGTTATTTTTTTCATTTTCCTCTGGATTTTTAATTAAAAATTCCCAACTGAGATAAAAATGGAGAAATCTCAAAATCATGACACCAAAAAGAAGTTAACTAGTGCCTTCTTAAATTCCAATTGAGCAACAGCCCCTTCAAGCAATTTAAATGTATACACAATTAAATGTTCATTACTAAAGGAAGAAGAACTGGGACTAATAACAATGTTTTAAATGCTTTGTATGAGTTAACTAGCAATCTTCATAACAACTCTATTGGGGGGAGCTCTACATCCTACACATGAGAATATTGAGGCTCAGATGTTAAGTAACTTCCCCAAGTGTACACAGATACTAAGATGGCAGAGAGCTGAGCAAATACCCAGCCTTTAGCTTTCCCTGTTATAGTAACAATTTCCATGGTGTTGAGGTCTTTTAGATAACACTGAAGGATGCTAAGGTTTGGAAGGGATTATAGGAGTGAAATAGAAAGAGCACTGAACTGAAAGTCAAAAGATTTTATTCAAGATATGGTGACTAGGTGACTTTGGACTTCTCAATTAGTCTCTGGTCTTCTTTGACTATCAAATTAGAACGTGAGGCCAGCTGACCACTAAGGTCTCTTTTAACACTAACATTTCATCCTGGGTATATGGAAGGAAGAATGAATTCTATTCTTCAACCTTCATAGCACAAGTCTGAGTCTTAAATAGAATCTACATATATTAGTTCTTGGATTTAAAAACGGCTTCCTTGCTGATACTCCCCATAAGTCACATGCTCCTTCTTTAGGGCCCAAAGCTTTAGTTACACCTTCTAGAAGCAAAGCTCTGAGTCTCCACATTATTCAACAAGGATGATTTCCTCACAGAATATCCATGCTTCCAAATCACTTTCATTATCCAACTGGCACATCCTATCAAAAACTTTATTGATCCCCTGTGTTGCAATTATATTAAAACCCCCAAAATGGTAAGTACATCAATGGCTGCTAGCAAATAGCTATAATAAATATGATTCTGTAGAAAGACACTGGTAAAATGCTAACTGATCGTAATGACAGTGCAGACAATCATAAAACACCTCTTATGTAGACAACATGACGTTTTGGATTTCAGAATATTACTCTTTTCCCATTGTGCTGTAAGTGACCAAACAAGTGATTATGCATGGCATTCATATAACAAATATTATTTTCAATATGTCAAGCCATAACATCTTACCACATTCCAGTGGGTGAAACATCTTGACACTGTAATCGTTCCATTGACATTAACAGAGAGATCTGTAGGACAGAAAAATAATATGAGCAATTGAATCAAATGAGTTAAAACAATAATTTCATTATTCACAGACATCATTAAATTTCTTCCCCTCCTCCACCACAACATTGAAATGGACAATGTTCAAGCAAGTTAGGTAATTGTCACTGTCCTAGTAAGGAAGAGGAAGTGATTAAAGGTTATACATCATTCTTCTTCTTCTCAACTTCTACATTTTACTCTTTCTCCTTGTAAAACAATTCTGTAAGAACAATCTCACAGTTCTGCAGTAACCTCTCCAATATATGAACCACGTGAAAAATTTGACACAAAGATCAAAGTTTCAGGACTCTCCTAAAAAAAATTTGTCAAGGTAACGTATACAGCAGAATTTAACAGACAACTTTCAAGTTGAATCTGTCCCACACTTCCATATTTGCATCAACTGTAAGGAATAATATAAAGTATACAATGCTGCCTTCTCTCTGAAGAATGAGTTTGCAATTAACTAGAAGGGTCAAGACAACACACATGAAAAATAATAGAGAACAGTTAGGCCTCCAGTCCACATTGGTGGGACTAATATCTACGGAAGGTTGATATGAGGCTTAACTAGATGTGTACGTAAAATGCCTAGCATATAGTAGATGCTTAGTAAATGGTAATTACTACTATTAATGCCAGTATTAATAGTATTAGTATAACCACTAGTAATATATTGTCCCTTGGAGCTAAAATAGCTCTAAAATGTTGTTTTGCACAAAACACGTACCAATACATAAATCTTTTCTATAATATCCTTAACAGGGATCACCAAGTGATAAGCACAGTTACCACTTGAAACCTCCCAACTATGGGATAGGTTACTAAGTTAATAAGACAATGCTAGGAAGTTTTCCTGATATCAGTTTGAAGTCTGCCCCCTTATAACATCTACCCACTAAATCCATGCAAAATCATATCAATACTCCTGTCACTAACTTATTCTATTAGTGTTATTTTATTTTTAAAAATTGAGTGGGGGGGGTGGGGAAAGAGCAACTTCTATTTGTTTAGAATATAAAACTATGGAAAATAACCCATTAAGCCAGAATTATGACATAAATGAAAAATTATAAAGGTAGCATACGTGGCATCAACATTAAAAACAAAAAATACTGCCAGCCGAGTGGCGCAATGGTTAAGAACTGGCTTGGGATGCCAGAGGGCCCCAGTTCGGTTCCCACATATGAGGGTCAGTGACACTGCCCTCCACAGCTAAGATGCTGAACAACAGCTCAACCTGGAGCTGGACTGCCGTGAGTCGCCGGTGATGGCGTAGGCTGCAGCCCCTGCTGCAGTGGGTTGCCATGGGCTACCACGTGTAGCCAGCAGCCAACGTGAGCGGCTGTCCAGAAGCCGGTGACTGATCTGCCTTTGTCTGGGAAGAGCGCAATGATGGTGCCAACTTGGGCCAGTGAAGCAACGTCCTCCACAACTAGACTGAAGAACAAAAGGACAGCAACTTTTCTGTTCCCCTTCCCCCAATTCCCCAATAAAAATATTTTTTAAAAAAATACATACCCATTAGAACCTAAACATTCATGGGTAAATTAAATTGATGAGCTAGCAAAATCCTCTGATGCTCATGTGAATTTTAATCCTGTACTACCTCTTAAGTACATTTAGCAATCCAAAAGGAAACACTGTCTGAAATTCTATATTATGTTCTTATTCAAATTCATGACAAGCAGACTAAGTTGTCTACTAAGTAACCAGGTTATTTATAAGCATAGATGTGTTACTAACAAAATGTTGCTACAATTGTGCCAGGGGTTCATCTTGGCTAAGGTACTGTTCTCCAGTACAATGCCAAGAAGTCAGAAGGAATTGTCAGTCTGTGAATTCCAGTAGTGACTTTATGAATAAGTGCTTCATTTAGGCAGGAAGCAAAGTTGTTCTCTCAAATCAGTATGATCACTTGATTAGGACTTCCGGAATTGTTTTTTAGTCAAGTTCTAAAACAAATTTAATCCCCAAGCCCTTGCAAGTTGTAATATGATTTGTTATCAGCATAGTATGATATCAGGCCATGGAGAAGCCTTTAATGTCCTGTACACAATACCATCACCTATTAGCACTACTAGCAGTACCAGAAATTTCTTTAAAAGTCACTTCTCTTCATAAAAATTAATCTCAAATATCCCTCCCCCCATTCTCTCATTCACTCTCTCTCATTTTCTCTTTTTCCTCAAATTCTCTCTTTCTCTCCCCCTCCCCCTCTCCCTCTCCCTCTCTGCTGTTTTCTTCTAATTCTTAATCTCCATACCAGCAAAGATGACCCCCAGCAACTGCATGTTCACAAAATCCCTTTGGTCTATAACGACAAAAAAAGACAAACCCAGCATTCCTATCAGTCCTCAAAAACGCCCTTTCTCCTGTCCACTGCTGGTCCCATCCCTGTAACGATGGAGGCACATCATGTGCAGCCCCACTAGGTGGGAATCGAATAATTCACCAAAGGAAAGAGAGAGTGTGTATGTTAAAGAAGAGAATAAGGGGTGCTGGGCAAGAAAACAACAGATGTCCACTCCAGGCAACTTACACAAACTCGTACCAAATTCTTCTGCCAACAGATTTTGGTTGAAGGATAAAAAGTGCAACACATATGAGGAGAAAATCTAGTGTTACTGAGAGAGCAAAGGAGCAGAAGCACCAGCTCAGAATTTACTCTGCAATTTTTCTATGACTCTCTGAGTTATCTCATAAAATGTAAAAGAAAAAAAAACAACTATTTCTGATTTTCACTCAGTGAGAGATGCAGGAATATTTTGGTTTTAGCAGGAGACAAGAGATTCCCTTAGTGGTAACTCATATCACAATAAGAGGAAAGAGTTGATAGGAAACAAAAGCTAGTTTAAAAGAGAGGAGAGGAGTGATAATATATGGAAAAAGGAGACTGGGAGTTAGAAAATCTAATTTAAGCAACTATTTCTATTCATCAGATACTAAAGAATTTCTCTCTGTTTTTCTTAAGGGGTTTTATCCTTTGGGATTGGTAAATACTTATTTGGACTAGCAAGGATTCAATTGCCCCATTTACCACTTATTTTGGAGTAAATTCATTTAAGGGGCATGTGAAGAGATAAGGGAAGGGGTGTTCTCCCTGCCCTTGAAGTTTTCACACATCATAACATTTAAGAAAATGATTCCTTCTGGAACCATGCACTGAGAGATCTTGTCACAGAGATATCAACAGGAAGCACTACTCACCATCTGCAACCTCACCTACCATCTGCAACACCATGTGACTTCAACATGTAGACATCCATATTATACCCTCAACTTAGGCCTGTCCAAACCCACCAGCCTCCACCAGTTGGAGAGTCATCAAAGCTCAGCCTTTTTATTGGCTGCGTGAAAAACCCAGCAGTGTTTGCAGCTGCAAACCCTGACACATAGCTCTTTCCTATGGTGAGTTAACACAGCAGGCCGTCCCTGTGCCATCCCTGAACGTGACAGAAGTATCATTTTTGGAACCATGAACAGTGTCTGTCTCCAACCAAAAACATTCAGCGGCTGTAGCTAACAGCTAGCAATATTGAGAAGAAAGCACAGAGCTGAGACTGGGGACTTATGCTGTGTGGGAAACATAGCCCATCCTTTCCAACAGTGGTGACAAATACAGAATTTGGTGCCAATGCTACACTTAGGTCCATCTCTAGAAAGTTATAGTCAGCAGGGAAATTTCAGCTTTCCTAGAAAAGGAGAGTGCTCTAAACACAGCTCGAGCATCTGTCAGGGAAAGTCCCCGGAGCCAGGTCCTGCGCAGCCAGTTGAGGCCACTTGCGACAAACTGGTTTTGTGCTAATACAACAAAGAGGCTTTCCAACTCTCCGTTTCTTTGAAAATGTCACGCTATTTTGCTGAGTAAATAACCCTTTGAATGCTAACAACCCTCAAGTTAGCCTGGCAAACATCCAAGACTTTTTAGAAGATTCCACTTGGTGTGTTTGAGAAGCCACGTGTCCAAACCATCCAACAGTGAAAAGCAGCAACTGTTTCCACTTTTAAGAATGAAGTATTTAAAAGCTGAGTAGCCACAGAAACTGCCAGCATTTACCACTAAACTCAATTCAAAAAGAAAACAAAAAACCCTTGGAGAACTGGGACACAGTGGCCCTTCGGAAGACCATGTAAAGGCAGCAGCTTAGTGTACCTCTGATATCAATGTCATCCATGATCCCAGAACTGCAGGGAAAACCACAGGCCGTCTTCACATGGTCATTCCCCCGTATTCTAGTTTGTGTGAAGGAATAAGGCAAACCCAGCTGAACCCTTCCATTTGCAGGCATCAAGGCCTGTTAAAAGGAGGAGGTTTTCATTCAAAAACAGACTGTTGAGCAGTCTATTAGAAAGACTTGCACCCAAAAAACTAGTAGCATTTTGTATCTGCAGATGATTTGGATCCTGAAGGGAACTGGCCCTCCCCCTTCAAGTCTTTTTTTTTTTTAAGATTTTTATTGGGGAATTGGGGGGATGGGAACAGTGCTGGGGAATTGGGGGAAGGGGAACGGACAAGTTGCTGTCATTTTGTTCTTCAATCTAGTTGTGGAGGACGGTGCTTCACTGGCCCAAGTTGGCACCATCATTGCGCTCTTCCCGGGTGAGGCACATCAGTCGCCGGCTTCTGGCCGGCCACTCACTTTGGCTGCTGGCTGCTCATGCTGGCTGCTGGCTACACATGGTAGCCCATGGCAACCCACTGTCACAGGGGCTGCAACCTTTGCCGTTGCCGGCGACTCACGGCAGCCCAGCTCCAGGTTGAGCTGTTGTTCAGCATCTTAGCTGTAGAGGGCAGTGTCACTGGCCCTCAAACGCGGAATCTGAACCGGGGCCCTCCGGCACCCCAAGCCAGCTCCCAACCAACGCGCCACTCGGCCGGCCCTCCCTTCAAGTCTTTTGTCCACTGTTATCCCCACACCTCTCATGCTTCAGTGGCCATCTCCAGTCGCCCAGATTCTTTCACACTTCTAGGCTTTGGTGCTTAGTGTTTCCTCTGCCTGAGACTCCTTTCCCTGACCTTCCTTCTATCCCCCTGGCTAACTCATGCTCATCCTTTAAGATTCAGCTTGAACGTCTGCACCAAGGGGTTATTCCTGAGCTCCCAGGCCCAGGCTAGGTACCTATCTTCTATGCTTCAATAACATCCCATGCACTCCTCCATAGAAACTCTTATCACCCTACATTATGGCCTTGGATTATTTCTCTGGGACTCCTACAAGGTTCTTGCAGACATGGACTTATTTCATTCATCTTTGTTGTATTTTGTTGTTATATTCTCGTCACCTCCTCCAATACAATTCCTGGCCCATAGGAGGAACTCAATAAGTGTTACTTAAATGAATGAACTTTGAATTATTAATAAAAAGTAGGCAAGTTAAGTAGATTTCTCTGTATTATGATCTGAAGATCTCTCCAACTGACAAATATACTTAAAAAGCCACCATTAGGGATCCATTTATTTTACTGTAAATTCCTATGGCCTGGCAGTAAAATTGCAGATGGCCCTGGATAATGCTTTCTCAGCATTAGTTTTTTGGCACACAAATGTATCCTAGAGCCATCCATCACCCCAGAAACCTAGGAACTGGGCTGCAGGAGAACTTAAGAGGTAACTTCTGATAGGAGACAGTTGGAATCTTACACTTATGGACTGGAATAATGCCCAAGAAGGAGAGGAGCCTACGTAAGTGATTAGCACACAGGCTTTGGAATCATTCAGACCTGAGTCTACATGCTGGTTCTGCCACTCACTAACTGTGAGATTTGGGGAAATATACTTAACTTCCTCATATGCCAGTTTCTCCATCTGGAAATGGGAATAGCAATATCCAAATCATAAGATTAAGTGAGATGATACATGAAATGCTTCACAAAATGTCTAGTATGTAATAAACACTCATGAAATGACAGTGATTGTTTTATGATGATTAATAATAAACAAGAGACTATTATTATTTTTAGGCCTGGACATTGAGACATTGGAGGCAAAGGTAGAAAAACAGATGCAGTATGTGCAATAAAAGACTCAAGATGAGCTTCATCTCTCCTACAAGTTTTCCTAGGACTGGCCCCCGCCTTAGCACTGCCAAATAAAATCTCATAACTAAGGTCATTTCCGGGAGATTTAAAAGCATGCCTTGGATAGGGAGTCAAGAGACATGTGAGATATTGCAGCACGTGCTCCCCAGTTTCTTTGGAAAAGAAGACTCTGAAGAGGAGTCCTGTCTGCTCCCCTAAGTGGTGAGAGAAAAGATTGGGTCCCTGGATTGAACCTCATCTAGCCAGTGCATGAAACCCCAGAAACCTTTTTTAAAATAGGGGTATAAGACGTTCAGCCAACAAACATCTGAGTTTAGGGGCTCCAGAGAGCCACCCATAAAGGAAACGAGGGATGTAGGGAGAGACACAGCAGAGGAGGAGAGTGGGAATGTATACACTTGAACCAGGGTCCTAAGTAACCCAGGCTACATTCAAGAGCGCCAGAGACTGGATCCGAGTTCCTGTTTCCTCCTAGAAAAGGGTCAAGAACCTAGGCTCTGATTATCTACACACCTTATCCAATTAAGTTGGCATTTTAATGGAAGGGATTCCCGGGCACATAAACATAAGACTCCAACTCAGAAAGTGAAAATGTTGTTTATCCCCTAGTTGCTGTCTCCAGTTTCCAGCTAATTGGAAAGAGTAGGAAGAAAATGACCTAATGTATGGCTAATATCATCATACTGGAAACATTTTTATTCTCCCAAAAAGGAAAGAATGGTTATAGGTGAAATACTTCCTGCCCTCACAAAAATAATTTGGATACTCAGGTCTGGTGTGGTCTGGTGTGGAGAGGCCAGGGCCACATGCTTAAAAAGTGTACACACACACACACACACACACACACACACACACACACACGCTTCTGTAAGTAATAGCTTATTCAAGCTATTCGTCAGGCAGGGCACATCTGCCTCCTAAGTGAGTCATTATCATGTAGTGTCTCTGTCCTAGTCATTTCAAAGAAAGAAAGAGGAGGGGATAACATAAGGGACAGAAGTTCCAGAAACTGTCCTTTCGCAAACAAGTCATAATTTGATTTCTATCACAATTAAAACAAAATAAGCAAATTCTGGTGATCAAAGAAAAGGATCAGGGTGGTGGTGTGTTTCTGTCTAAAACAAAATCATTAGTACACCCAGACATCAGTACAATTGACTAGAAATTAGTTGAAACAGCAGAAAGCTGAGAACACCCAACACAGAGGGTGTTCTGCCATAATCCGGGATCCACATGCTTAAAGAGGTGGGAAAGCAAATTGCCAGCCATCGCAGAACAGGACAAGCCCCTTCTGTTCTCTATGTACAGGGCCACTCCTACAGTCTGTTCAGCCCAGCTCTGGCTGTGGCAGCCCCAGGGAGTCAGTTGCAAGGGCTTGACTCACAGGTGTGTGACATTGCCAGGTTTTCTCAAATAGATGAAATATGTCCTAAGTCATGTGACAAAATATGTCACAATTTGTTCCATAGAAAACCTCTTCTGCAACATTTTCCAAATTTCAGTGTCATCTCCCTGACAAATAAGAGAGGGAAGTAGGTTTTTAAAACTCTTGGCCAAAAATGGTTATGTTCTCCATATTCAGTGGTGGCTCTGCTTCAGGGTCCTTTGCTAACATGACATATGGCCCTGTTTGGGGAGTGTTTTCCCCTAGAGCACAAAAGGCGGAAGAGGAAAACCTTAGGAACATTGGCCACAAGCATTTAGGGTGTCCACTGAATAAATCTGAATTATTACAGCCTACAACTTCATTCTATGGAGTTAAGTTGGAGGCTTCATACATGGTCAAAAATAATGAAAAGGCATATAGCCCTGGTGACAGGTGATACAGAAATAAATGAACCAAGAAAAATGATGAGGAGTTAGCTGAGCTTCTAAGAATTCACTGGAAAAGCAAGCCTTGAAAAGCGAGATTTGGTGTCCCCTATGCCTGTGTCCAATCGCCATGTTAAATGTCTGTCCAATTATCAGCAAACAAGTAAAAATTACAGAAAAGAACATTATATATCATGTTTAGATATTTGACAGGTTTTTATAATATAAAAGAGACATATATAACATGGGGATAGATATGATGCCATCTCTAAAAAAAAAAAAACACTTTTCTGGAGAGAACCTATCACCCAAAATAGGCATAAACATATTTTGAAAGGGGGAGTAGGTGTGACGGGAGAGCACTGGATGTGGAGTCAGTAAACCTCCTACTCCTTGCCTCAGTTCTTCCCCTTCCCAGCTAAGGGAGACACCACTTGACCGCTCTCTGCTGTAATTTTCCCACTTGCAAGATGATGGTGAAAATAATATCTTTCCTCCCTACCTCAGATGGTTATTACGAAGATCAAATGAGAAAATGTGCATGAAAATACTTCATGTACTTTCCATAGCCTTTTTTTCCCTTTCCCCATGGAATTCCATCCATACCCAGAGCTTTAAGATCTTCAAATATCCATCAATATTCTAAAATTTGTGTATCTAGTTGTGGGCTCTCTCCTAAGTCTCAGCTCTCTATCTTTATCTGCTTCTGGATATCGCCACCTGGGGAGCCTGCAGCCACTTGCAACTCAATATGTCCACTTGAAATTGTCCTCTTTCTACCCATACAAACAACCCTCCCTGCCATTCACGCTACACCTCTTGCTCTCAGCATGTGCACCCAACCATACCCATCACCATGTTGTATTGGCCCTATGCCCTAGGCATCTATCAGGTCAGTTCCTTCTTTTCTATCCTCACTGTCACTCTCTTAGTAGCCGTAGTAGCCTCAGAGCCAGCCTTCCTATCTCCAATCTCTTCACTGCCCTTCACCCCAATTCATTCTTTACTTTATAGCAGAAGAAAATGTTGCAAATAAATATCTGCGTAGAACTGTTAAATGACTCCCCATTGCCTTTGTAATAAAGCTCAAATGCCTTAACCCGACCTACAAGTACTTTATGGATTCATCCCAGGTTGCATTTCCAGCCTCATCTCCCCCCCGCCCACATCCCACTCCCCAAGCTCTACTGTTCTAGCTGTACTGAATTTCTGTTTAACCCACCAGACCTTCTCAAGCCTCTGCGCCTTTGCCCTGCTCTCTGCCCAGCCTGCCTCCTAGAGTCAGTAGAGGAATTGGTAAGTCTGGGTTCAAATCCTGTCTCTGCCCTGGGCTTGTCTTGGTTTGGGTTTACCCAGAAGCAGACCCTAAGAGTAGCATTCAAGGGCTAGCAGTTTCTTTTGAGGTTCAGAAAATACCAGTAGGGGAGTGGGAAAGTGAAAAAGTAAAGAGAAGTTTCCCCAATAAAAGAAACATTATCAAGCCAGCTACTTCTCTGACATTTTACCCCACAGGAAGACTCAGAAATAGTGAAGAACTCTTGCTTTAGTCATCCCACCTAAGAAGCTCTCTACCTGAAAAACAAGGTTTCTGGGTTATTAATACACAGTTCTTTTCTTCCCTAACTTTATTGAGATATAATTGACATATAACATTATGTAAGTTTAATATGTACAACGTAACTATTTGATACACATATATATTGTGAAATGATTGCTACAATAGGGTTAGTTAACACCCTCACCACCTCATATAATTATCATTTTTATGTGTAGTGAGAATACGTAAGGTCTACTATCTCAGCAACTATCAAGTGAATATGGTTAACTATAGTCACCATGCTGTACATTAGATCTCTAAAACTTACTCATTGTATAACTGGAAGTTTGTACCCTTTGACCAACGTTTCCCCATTTCCTCCACCCCCCAGCTCCTGGAAACCACCTTTCCACTCTCTGTTTCTATCAGTTTGGCATTTTTAGATTCCACATATTAAGTGACATCATACGGTATTTGTCTTTCTTTGTCTGAATTATCTCACTTAGCATAATGCCTCAACATCCATCTATGTTGTTGCAAATTGCATGATTTCCTTCTTTCTCATGGTTGAATTTATATATATACATATACCTGCCTTCTGGGAGGGAACTTGGTGGCTGGAAGACAGGGGAAGGTGAGACATTTTTTACAGTACACCTTTTAGTAACTTCAAATTTTAAACTATTTGAACATATTACCTATTTTTAGAAGTTTAAATTTTTTAACTTTAAAGACATATAATTCTTTGAAAGAGTATGATTCTACTTATTTTCTCTCCCTTTTTCCATATATTCAGGTCTTATTTATGTTCACCTAGGCAGATTGGCACAAAGCAATCACTTTGTTTTTTCAATGAGAATCATAAGCAATTTACCTTTTTATCATTTTATTTTCATTGAAGTATAGGTGACATAAAATGTTATATTAGTTTCAGATTTGCAACATAGTAATTCTACATTTACATATACCTCACAATGTGATTCCCATGATATGTCTAATAACCATCTGTCACCTTACAAAGTTATATTATTGACTATATTCCCTATGCTGTACATTATATCTCCATGACTTATTTATTTTATAACTGGAAGTTTGCACCTCTTATTCCCCTTCATTTTTTTTTCATTTACCCCCCACACCCGTTCCCTCTGGCAACCATCAGTTTGTTCTCTGTATCTGAGTCTGTTTTTATATTATGTTTGTTTGGTTTTTGTTGTTGTTGTTGCTTTTAGATTCTACAGCTATGTGAAATTGTACAGTATTTTTCTTTCTCTGTATGACTTAAATGCATGACCTGAAACCATAAACTCCTGGAAGAAAACATAAGCAGTCAACTTTTCGACATCAGTCTTAGCAATATTTTTTTGGATATGTCTCCCTGGGCAAGGGCAACAAAAGAAAAAATAAACAGCTGGGACTACATCAAACCCAGTCACTTTTTAAACACACAACTTTCAGAAAGTAACTCCTTAAAAACTATCCACGCCTTGAAAGATTCAATGGACAACATAATTTTAAAAGACTTTGAAATTGTTCAAGAGAGTATATATTTGCCAAACTTTGTGCCTACAAGTAGGATGAGGGAATTCATGAAAATAAATATCTATAGGGATAATTTTTAGTTGCTTCAGTGTCATGCATAAAAATATTGTTGAGATTCACTTTGAAATGGGCAAAACATCAAAGAAACAAGTGAGTGCTCAATTGCAGCCAAGGAAGTCCTATCACACTAAATAACAGAATAATCATTCACATTTAGTGTTCCCTGGGATTTTGGAATGTTATGTGAAGCCACGTAACTTGATGGTGATGTGTTGATCAGAACCAATTTCTGCAGTGTGAAATGGCAGATGTTGCTATTAAAAAAAAGTCAATTTTTATATCAGATACCATCTTCAATTTGGGAACTTATTATGATAGATGATGTTATAGGAAACTAACTCTCCATCAATGAAATGGCAGGGAATAAAAAGCCTACATACAAATGACACAGCGAAAACTAAGAAACAGCCCCATCACTACTATGATACTAGAAGTCAGATTGTGAGTTTATCCCTTAATTTCTTGCTTTCCTTATCATTGATTTCATTATAAGCAAAAAAGCTATAGCTGTGAATTATAGGATGTGAAATAAGGAGCTGAATAAACTAGCTTCTAGTGCTTTCAGAAAAAAAATTAATTAAAATAACAGCTGGGTTAAAAAGCACAGAAAAGTTATTTAAAAACAAAGATATCTAGAGAGCTCATTTCTGTCAAAGCTCTGGAATAATACACAGTCCATGGATAATCATGACAACTGTAGCCAACTATTAGGCTACTGTACACTAATTACACCATTAATTCCAGATTAGGCTATTTTAGATGGCTAGATAGATGATTGATTGATGATAGATAGATGATAGATATAGATAGATAGATAGATAGATAGATAGATAGATAGATGATAGATAGATAGATAGATAGATAATGTCCTACTGGCTCTGCTTCTCTGGGGAACTCTGACTGATACATAACTAATGTCTGAAACCTGTAAATATTACCTTATTTGGAAAAGGATTTTTTATTTGCAGATGTGATTAAGGACCTTGAGATGAGAAGATCATCCTGGATTACCCATGTAAGCCCTGAAAGTCATCACAAGTGGCCTTATAAGAACAGCAAAGGGAGAAGGCAGCATGTGAGACAGAGGCAGAGACTGGAATGAGGTGGCCACAAATCAAGGACTTCCAGCCGCCACCCAGAAACGGGAAGAAGCTAGAAATAGGTCCTCTCCTAGAGTCTCCAGGGGCACTACAGCTCTGCTCACACTGATTTTTTGCCCCAGTGACACTGATTTTGAACTTCTGGCCTCCAGAACTATGAGAGAATATATTTCTGTGGTTTTAAGCCACCATGTTTTTGGTAATTTGTCACAGTGGCCACAGGAAACTAATATACGTTAGTTTATTAGTAGTAGCATATATTCATGTATTACTTGTATATAAAATATAAAAATCAAAGACTTCTTTTATGACTACAGAAGTGAACATGGTATCATAGAAATAATGGGATCTTTGAATTCAGACAGACTTGAGTTCTCATTAATGCTGCATCATGAGCTGCGTGGCTTCAGGAAAATCGCTTACATGCTGAGTCTCAGTTTCCTTATCCATGAAATGGGGTAATAACACCAATTGTGGTAGACAAAACAGTGAGAACCTGTGAATGCACTACCATCCATGGCAAAGAGGACCATACAGATGTGGTTAAGTTAAAGGTCTTGAAATGGGAAGATTATCCTCGATTTTCCTGGTGGGCCCACTGTAATCTCAAGGTTCCTTAGAAGAGGAAGGCAAATGCCAGAATCAGAGAATATGTGACAACATAGGTCAGAGAGGTCAGAGAGAGAGATTAAGATTTGAAGATGCCATGCTACTGGATTTAAAAAATGGAGGAACAGGCCCCAATGGAGGAATGCAAGCATCTTCTAGAAGCTGAAAAAGGCAAGAAAGTAGATTCTCCCCTAGAGTCTCCAGAGGTTGTGCAGCCCCTGCCAAAACCTTGATTTTAGCCCATTTGAAACCCATTTCAGACCTCTGACCTCCAAAGCTGTAAGACATTTGTGTTGTTTTAGGCCACTAAACATGTGGTGATTTGTTACGGCAGCAATAGGAAACGATAGACTTACTTACCTACCTATCGGAGTTGCTGTGAGGATTAAAAGTATTCTTTTAATCATGGCAATATTTATTATTAGAAGTGGCTATTTTAAAAAACTGATTCTGAGAAGTGACTTATCTATACATAAAGTGTCTCTGTAAGACAAAAATACTTCTTTCAACTGTTCATGTTTTCAAAACCTCTGAAGTAGAGTTTATTTTTGTGTATCCAGTTCTCTGTATGTGGAGTAGATTTGCTTCCCATATGTCCCCATAGGATTTGATATATTTAAAAAAAGATTCTCTTTAACTTCCTGACCTTGAAGTACATATTCAAGGAAGGCACTTGGCCAAGAAAACTGATTGACCTCTGTGCATTTTTTCAGTGTTTATCAAAAGGAGACAGACTCAAAGCTTATTTCTTTTTCTAGTGAAGGTTTGCCAAGTTTTCTTTGATTATAAAAATTACCTTAGTTTTGTTCAAGAAGCCAGTGTCTCTCAAACGCCATGCAAATTAATGTGAACTCTAGAAAGATGCAATAAAATATCCCTCTGACCTCTACCTACACCTAACCTTCCATTCCGCAGTCTCTTTGGCCATCAGCTGATTTCAAGCATCCTTTGACTTGTTGCTCACCTGGACCTCACAATCAGACATCAAGTATGCTCTCACCTGCCCTGCAGGGCCCATCTTCCCCAGAGCTTCTCCTAGACCTTGTTACCAGAACTAACTCCGGGAAAACTCCCCCATCCTCCCTCCCTGCACCTTCTTGCTGCCCCAGGAGACTTGCCACTGTTAGTCTCCTAACCGGCCACTTGGATGCCTGGTCCACCATAAAATCAGGCTGTGTCGGCCTGGCCTATCGGGCTGAGCTGTTTCTCCTGTTCTGTGCCCTTCTTTCATTAGCTTGTCCATAGCATGTGCTGTGGCTACTGTTCCAAACTTTTTCCCTCTACTCGGCCATTAAACATTCACCTAACTCCATTCTCTCAGCAAATAAATTTACCTCCGACTTGACTCTGCAGATAAGGGTAAGCTGGCAAGCTCTTTAACTTCCTTTCACCCTGCCTGGAAAGGCATGCTTGGCCAAGGCCGTCTTCCTTTCATCATTTTGTTTTCACTCTCCTCTCACACCTCCATTAACCATCCTTTCTTCTTGTACCGATATTTTCCTCGGCACTTACTGTTTTACTTGGCCTATACACATTCACAAGTTTTTCCCGTTTTTCCATCACCTTCCCCTCTTCCTTTCTCAAAAATATCTAAAGGTATCTATTTTTAAGAACTAATATTTATTGAATGCTTCTTGTGAGCCGAGTACTGTGACAAGTGTTTATATACAATATCACATTTATCCCTCCTGAGAGGGATGCCACAATTAGTTCATCTGTACAACAAGGCAACTGTCTTGGAAAGTTTGATTAGCTCATCAGAAACACAGAGCTAGTAAGCAGAGAGTGCGGTTTTGGACTCAGACTAGTTCACTACAAAACCCTGGGCTTAGCCACCCAGTTATATCGCCTCCTCCCCTGACTACCTTTCCCCTTTCAACCTCTTGGCATCTGACCCTGCTCTGCATACTCTGCTGAAATTGCTCCTTGAAGGCCATGAATGAATTCTTGATTCCAAAATCCAGTGGCTTTTTTCCAGGTTCTCTTCAAAATGGTCATTTGATTCTCTCCTGGCTTCAGGGACACTGCACTCCACATTTTCCTCCTCCTTTGATTTCTCTGCCTCTGCCCCTACCAGATTCCTTTCCTGCGCAGGTCTGCTCTTGATTCTCTGTATCCTGTATACTCTTATCTTTTGCTGAAAGCCACTCCCATAGAGTAAAAAATCAAACCTGTTTATATGACTCCTTTAGTAATTCAACAATAGTTTATTGAGGCTTTCCCCTTCTGGTCCTGAAAATTTTATTCTGACAAATGTGGAAACTATTACAGGATGTGACCACAGGGTACCAGCTACCACCTGATGAAGGCACTCTAGCTAAACGCACTGTGACAGCCTCGATGGTCCTGAAAAGAAGATGCATGAAACACGGGCTCTGGGACGGCTACTCACTTTCACATTTTCAGTCGAGGAAGGCACACCCTCAAAAGCCTTTTTCTCTATTTGTAACATAGAAGTAAGACCATCGACCCATTTCAGCAGTGTGTGGGAAGTCTAGCATATGATTTATGAAGAGCAAATATGTAAATCATAAAGAAAATAAGTAAAGGACCAATCATAGATGTTCAAACAGCAGGACCAAGTAAAATGCACCTGCTCAGGCTAATGAACCCTTGTTCCTTGTAAGGTTACTTGTACAGTGTATGTTATTTTCTGTCTGGCCCCTCGTTTGTATTTCTGCTGCCTGTGTTGGATATTTTGTGGGCTATCTCAGCTTAAGCAAGCCTAGCTAAAACTGGTTTTCTGACAAATGTTTAAGATAACACCCAATGGACTGACTCTAATAAATTGTGTTAAGCCAAACTGTAATGAGGTGATGTTTATTTATTAAGTTGGTGAGCAGTTTCATCTGATTATTTTTTCTTAAAGGGCTTAATTCACCTCTGGTTCAGGAGAAGACAAGACATATTCTCCTGAGGTACAGACATGAACCCTCTGTCCATTATCCAATAATATCCTTGAAAGGACCTGGGCCTTTTGTTCCCCAGAGCATCTCTCAGCTGCCATTGGGATTCTTACAGATGTTGTGCTGGTGCTGACCACAGAGAAGGAACTGAAGTAGAGAATGTGTCAGGTACACACATACAAGGACTATCTGTCCCATCCTTCCCAAATTGTGGCAATGTCCCCTTTGTCATTAAAATGTATTTATTAACTTAACCTTTGTGTATTTAATAACCTCAATTTGTGCAAAAGAATTACAGAAACCCTTGGCCACCCTTCTGTTTTTTCACTGTAGAAATCATGGGCAGAGAAGTCCATAGTTATAGTTATGTAATTTTCCCACACTCATCCTAAACTTGGAAATCAGGAAATTAAAGCCACCTTCTGAAAGTCAATCTAATGAAACCAACACATAATGATAAGAGACTGAAAGCGTCTGTGTCCCTAAAAACAGTTACCTAACTTCTGGGTAATAAGAACGCATCTAACCAAAGAAAGTACTGACAAGTCAGTGCCCAACAGAAAACTGCCAGGTCCAGAAGGCAAACCAACACTGGTCAGGAGAATGAAATTTGCTTAATTGTCAGACCTCGTAGTCGCCTGCTATTGTACTGCTGTCCATATCTCCTTCATTTCTGTCACTGTTTGCTTTATATATTTAGGGGCTCTAATATGAGTGCATATATATTTATAATTGTTATATCTTCCTGGTGGGTTGACCTTTTTGTCATTATATAATGACCTTCCTTGTCTCTGGTGACAGTTTTTGACTTAAAGTCTATTTTATCTGATGTAAGTACAGCCACCCCTACTTACCTTCAGCTATCATTTGCATGGATTATCTTTTTCTACCTCTTCCCTCAGCCTATGTTTGTCCTTAAATTTAAAGTTAGTTTCTTATAGACAGCATACAGTTAGGTCCTATTTTCTTCTGTCCATTCAGCTACTTTATGTCTTGATTGGGCAGTTTAATCCATTTATATTTAAAGTATAGATAGGTAAGGATTTCCTATTGCTATTTTGTTAATTTTTTCCTGCAGTCTAAGTACTTTTCTCACTCTTTCCTCTCTTGCTGTCTCCCTTTGTGTTTTGCTGATTGCTTGTATTAATATACTTTGACTCCTTTCTCTTTGTGTGTATGTGTAACTTCTATAGGTGTGTGTGTGCATGTGTGTATGTGTGTTTACCTTGGGGCTTACATAAAATGTCATATAGTTATAACAGTCTATTTTAAACTGATAACAATGTAAATACAATCACATAGAATAACTCTATACCTTAACTTCATTCCCTACACACTTTATGTTGTTGTTGTCATAAGTTATATCTATTCACATTGTGTATCTTCTAAAATGTTTTATAGCTATTTTTAATATTTTGTCTTTTAACTTTTATACTGGAATTCAAAATGATTTACCTGCCACCATTATAATAACACAGTAGCCTATATGCCTATATTTTCCTATATATTTACTTTTACCAAGTTTTATACAGTAAAACCTTGGATTGCGAGTAACTTGGTTTGCGAGTGTTCTGCAAGACGAGCAAACATTCCTAATACATTTTAATGTGTTAAACGAGCGATGTCTTGCAATGTAAGTAGTTTGTTTCTGGAACAAATTATGCTCACAAACCAAGGTATTACTGTACTTTCTTATGCTATGATATTGCTGTTTAGCATCCTTTCATTTTGACTTGAAGAAGCCTCTTTAGCATTTCTTGTAAGACAGGTCTGGTGGTGATGAACTCCTCAGCTTTTGTTTCTTGGAAAGCCTTTCTCACTCCTAAATAAATCTCCATAGTGAGCAATCATTAATAATTTTGTTTAATTAAAATTATTGTAAGAATTAATCCACAAAAGCTCCTCAAGGAGCTTACTCCATCTTTCATCACACAGTCAAGTCTTCAATTTAATTTATGGACCTCCTCTTTTAATCTAAACCCTTCTCCCTCTTCCTGTTTCCTGGTAACCTGAAATTCAACTGGTCAGCATCTTCATTAACACGCCTACTGAAGCCAAGGACCAAATGACCTCTTGGGACACACTTGACAGTACCTCTCAAAAATAAAGCCTCAAGGTTAAATAAAACAGGAACGATGAAAGAAGTCTTCATTAACGATATGTTGAAATTATATCTGTTTAACCTTTATTGTACAGCTACTACACGTGAGCAGGGCACTGTGCTCATGGTTTTAGAGCTCCAAGCCAGAGGTTTAAAAGATGTTCATAAATAAACTATGCAAACTGCATGGCAAAAGCAGGCACTAAATGGTATCTATTAATTATTAGTAAAATCATAAGATTATTTTTATTAACTTTTATCTCCAAGACTAACACCTTGAACACTGCTTTATACATACTAAGAATTCATCATATATTTGAGGATAAAGTTAGGGAAGGGAGGGAAATGAGGAAACAAGTTTTTCTTGCCTTAAATGTAAGCTTCCCAAGGAAAGAAAACTACTACGAAACGCTTCCCACTTTGAAACCTAGATCTTAAGAAGAAAGGGAATGTAACCATCAAATTGAAATTCCCTGCACCACCTCCAAGAGCATAAGTCTCATTGAGGGAGAAGTCAAAATTTAGGGCAAAATTTAGGATGGTTGTTCTCAGGAAAAATCATTAAATATAATATCGGAAATCAAGTTTATATAATTCAAAGTATAATTAATCTTACTTTATTGGGGAAAGGAAAAATTAAGTATGAAAGACGCAAATGGTCCTGCACATGAGTTGGCCCCTCTCCTGGTATCATTTGAGTATATTCTTCACTAAGTTTATTCACAGTTTCAATTGCTTGGATAGTAGTAGTTCAACAAATTATGATATAGAAAATGATATATTGGAGAAAATTCAAAAAAAGTCGAGAAAAAGATAGTCGCTTCCACCAAATTGTTTTAAACTTGTCAGGATTTGCCCCATTCATAAATGCTGGAGTTATATAAAATGGATCCAACTGAGAGCTCATTCTTTTGCTTGCATTTGGAGTCCTACCTCCTAATTTAACAAATGGTCTGAGAACTGGACAGTTTGTGCTTAGGAACTCAAAAATATATTAAGCATAAGAATAAAAAAAAATGACTGTGATCTTGATACAGAGCATGTTGCCATCTATTGTTTGTCAAGGGAAAAGGGATATAAATTTAGAACCTAAATGAATAAGATGAATTAGTATCTGGGTGGCATTTGCCTCATAAACATTCTAGTAGAAATGGGGAAACAGGACAATCCATCAAGTTTAAAAGAAAGAAAAAGAATTTTAGTTTCAAAAAAAAAAAAGATTTATAACCATAGAAGTTTTAGATCAGTTTCATTTGAAATGAGAAATTTAAGAATAGAGATGTTCAAAGCATTTGACCGTAACAGTGATCTTAAGGTCAAGGCTTCCCAAGCGTTAGGTAATGGGCTGTCGGAATTCATTAAGTACATGGAAATGGCTTTTTAGTGTGCACTGAAAACCAGAGAAATTGAATTCTCCTTTACAGTTTATGACAAGCCCTCCAAAATGCTTCATGAGATACCCCAAAGATCTAGAGCTTACTTCAAGTATATAAAGCCCATGAGGACAGATGTTTATATACCTTTTTCACCCCCTGTATCCCTAGTGCCTAGAACCATGCCTGGAAGAGGAGATATTCTGTAAATAATGTTCAATTGCTTTTATAAAATTTAATATTCTATAGCAAGGAGTAATACTATAGCCTCCTTAGGTCCATAAGGTAAAAAAAAAAAGAAATGAAGGGAGGGAAAAATGAACAGAGAAGAAGAGAAGGAAGAAAGAAGAAAGGAAGAATGAAGGAAAGGAAAAAAGAGGGGTGGAAGGAAGGACTAGTTCTCTTAGTGAATAAAAGAAATAAGTTAAATACTGTGCAGTCCATAAAAATACAATCGCATTACCCTATCAACTTAATCACCCCTTCAGGAATTAATTACCCCAGCCATGGCTACTCATAATGTCTGAAAGTTCAGATCTAATGTATTTTTAATTACACAGAAACTGCTACACGGTAGGAAAACAAACAAGACAAAGGGATATAAATCTCTTTCAATTGTAACACTTTCACATGTGTTTTTCAAATTTAAAATACATCATGGAAAAATACACTTAATTTATCTGGTAGAAGCAGTTACATTTAGTTCAATCTGAGGAGGAAGTTGAAGGAGGTTTTTGTGTTATTATATAAAGAGCTGTTTTCAGCACTATTTGTCTTACATCTATATCTTATCGGTACCACATTGTTCTTGTCAGTGATGACTATCAACAAAAGGTGACACTCTTAAAAGACAAATTTTGTTCTTATACAGTGGAATATTCACCTCCAAAGTAAAGTTTTCCTTTAAATGCTGAAATCCTGGAATCAGCTTCTTTATGCTAAATCCAAGCTCCATATTCCAACTGTCTTCCTTCTAGAGTTGCTTTCTGGCTATTAATCATTATAAGAATCAATTAAAAACAAAACTTAAAAAGTAAACTGGTCTCTCTAGTACAAGGTTTTTCACTAAATACTGATAGTCCATTGTCACTTTGTCCTGTTATCCCCCATGTCCCCACAATGTAGGCAGCCTGCCGACATGATAATTGGCTGAAGACCTGGTGGATTTCTCCCAGGGGCAAAGGTGCATATATTGGCCCAGCAAATGCAATCTGCTGGTGGGCTAACCACCTCTTGTTTCACCGTGGCTACCAAAAATAATGAACTGCACACTGAGCCTTTATACTCTGTACTTCCAGAAGTCATTTTTTATTCACAATGAGAAACTTCTATCCATGAGAAAGAGCCTCAGGGTATTGTAAGAGGAATTAGATCAGAAACATATCACCTACAGAAAGAGAAATCCAGGAAGCCAAACAGTGCTTAAGTTTTGTGCCTCCTTCAGGTTCAAACAGATCTGAAGGCAGAAATAGAGGACTGGCCCTGGTGATATTTTTCAGGAGTCCTGTGAAAGGGCTTTATCACCTCCCCCACCCCCCATTGTACTCCATACCTCAGAAAAGCTTCTTGTGGTGACTTGACAATAATTAACTTTATTTCACAGAGGAAAAAAAAATGAAAGAAACTAACGTTTAGTATATGTATTCTGTGGTATGTATATACCCTCGCGCAGCAATTCTTACAATTTGAAGTAAACATTATTGACCTGATTTCACAGCACAGGAAACAGAGGCTCTGAAGGGACAGAACGCTTTCCCAGGCTCACATAGCTGGTAGGCATAAAGTCAAATTTCTTAATCCAGATTTATGATGTCATTCCATCCTACACTATAGGGCAAGGTCATATGATAAGTCCCTGCTAAGGAAGAAATGATTAATAGATCATTTTTCCCTAAGATTGGGTCTTAATAGGAAAAAAAGAGAGAGAGAAATAATACTTGGTGACTGTAAGAGAGGCTGTAGCTCAGTCTCAGGATCTAAAAGAAACTTGAAGCATTATGACAGCCTTCACCTGTATCCCAAGTTTGCCCTGAACATGTCTGGAGCCTTGGATAACACTATAAGAAGAATTGTGTTAAAAGAGCTTATTCTGTTGCCAGGTGGCACTAAGATGTCAGGATCAACTGTGAATCATACCCAAGGACCATAATAAAATAGATAAATTCAGAAGTCAAGGTTTCATTTGCTTCAGGAAAGCCAAAAACTTTTGGTCAGTTCAGTAGACCTGGGATCACCATAGACTTAAATAAAATGGTCATGGTGAGGCAGAGAAATTGAACACAGACCTACCTGGCTTTTTTGGTCCTTATAGAGCTGTCCAGCAGAACTTTCTGCACCAATGGAAATGGACTATATCTGTTCTATCTAATACAGCAGCCATTAGCCCTATGTGGATAGTTAGCACTTGAAATGTAACTAGTACATCTGACAATATGAATTTTTTATTTTATTTAATTTAAAGTCATTTAAATTAAAATAGCAATATACAGCTAGTAGCTACCATATTGGACAGGGTGACTCTCATGGCCACATGAACCCTCGCCTCCTTATGGCATCTTCCCTGATGTGTTGATCACCAGCTTCAACACAAGCCCAATCCAGACCCAGAAGGCTGGCTTGGGCTGGACCTGGATTGACAAGTATCATTAAAGAGGGGAAATGTGGAAATGGGGGGTTGGGGGGTCAGGGGGAACAGAGGAAGCATCAGTACTATCTCCACTTCATTTACTTTGTTTTAGTCCCTAAAATTGCCAATTCAGTTTGATACTTGCTGAGCAGGATTTTAATCAATGCAAGAATGAGTGAGACAGAGTTGGTCTTCTAGATCACAGCCTAGTAGTGACAAAGGTGATGCTTGAGACAAGTAGGAGCTGGACAGGCAAGGAAGTGTGGAAAGGACCCACATAAAGTAAAAAATGAGAGCAAGCTAGGAGTATTTGGAGAGCTGAGAGTAGTTTAGTATGACCAGAGCATGAGTGTTGTTATGGGTTAAATTGTGTCCCCCCAAAATCCATATGTTCGAGTCCTAACCCCCAGTACCTCAGAATGTGACTATATTTGGAAATAAGCCCTTTAAAGAGGTAATTAAGTTGAAATGTGGTCGTCAGGGTAGGCCCTGATCCAATATGACAGGTTTTCTTATAATAAGAGGATATTTGGACACGGACAAACACAGAGGGAAGGCCATGTGAAGACATAGCCACCTACAAGCCAAGGGGAGCAGCCTCAGAAGAAACAAAGCCTGCCAACACCTTGATTGCAGACTTCTAGCCTCCAGAATGGTAAGAAAATCAATTTCTGTTGTTGAAGCCAACCAGCCTGTGCTGTTTTGTTATGGCGGCTGCAACTCACACCGGTGTACAAACAACAAACGAGCCAGAGAGTTACTCGGGGAACAGTTCATGAAGAATCCTGATGTCATGCTGAGAAATGTCAGATTTATCCTCAAACCACTGAAGAGTTTTACGCAGGTAAGTGGCACGATCTGGTTTGCATTGTTACAGTTTATTTTGTGTGTTGGGTTTAACCCACCTTGACTAGTTGTTTATATTTGGCTGGCTAGTCTCCAGCTTTGGATCTGATTTGACTTTAAATATTCCATAATGGCAAGTACAGCTGTGATAAAATGGACAGTTATTCTTTAACTCTCTGATGCCGGTCACGGGTCAGTAGACAATCCTGTCTTAACATGTTTTAAAAGCCTGTACCCACTGCACCTGGGTCAGACGTGATTATCTCATAGTCACTGAATAAAATCCCCTAAGTGCCTAAGTGATTCTAAGGTAGAAGGAGTTCAGCAAAAGGGGAGGTGCATTAACTCTTTCAGGTCACTAGGCTACCATTTAATACATTATTGCAAATGCGTTTTCAAATAAATAATAGGTTGCAAGAGGCACTGAGACAATTAGCCTCCTTCAGCAGACTAGAAAAAGGAGTTGGGGTGACAGGAAGCTCTGAGCTATATGCAGGATGACTATGATATAAGGAGGACTTAAAATAAAAACAGATGAGAAAATTTACATGCAAATGAGCCATGTAAATCTTAAGAGTCAATTTGCTTATTCCAAAAAATCCTTCCAATTACTCAGAATACTATAGAAACCCTCCTTCTGGACATGTCTTCAGAGCTGGGTGATGAGATTCCAGTCCTTACGTCTCACTGGGGATCCAGTCTACAGTCAATATAAGGAAGAATTTGCTCCATCTGGAGAACAAAGGGCTCACTTAGGACTTCCAGAAAGCAGAGCCTTCCTGGGCTAGTCATGCTTTTGAGTGGATGAAGGACCTTTACCTAAGGATGTTCTCTATCACCTGCACCTGGAGACAGGGCAGAGTGCCCTTGAAGAATAAGGAACCCCAGTATTTATTTGGCATTTGCCAAGGCATGTTGCTTTCTTAATTTCCACGATAACCATGCCATAGGGAAGACCAGGTGCTGAAGAAGTGATAGGAGGATATAAAGAGGTTTCCTGAACAACAGGATCATGGATATACCATCTGTGCTTAATGACAGGGCAAATGTTCCTCCTTTTGAATCCTTTACTGCCAGCCAATGAACCGAACCCACTGTTGCCAACTTGCACTTCTCCATTTTCTTAACTTTTTTCCATACACTTTCCTCCAAATATGATTGTCTTCCTTTCTACACATGCTTAAACCCTGCTTCTTCTCTCAATTCAGTTCAAATGCTACCTCCTCTATTAAATTTCTTTAACCTCCCCAACAAGAAATAATCCAGCCTTTCTCTAAATTGCACTATCCTCTCTTTTGCACTTATAGTGTCGTCATTTATAGTCACCTACTAAAGGATAAGCTTCCTAAAGTCAGGGTTTCTTAGAACTGGAGGGTGTAGGAGATATCACAGAGAAGAAGGAGCTGCAGAGAAAAGGATCCCCTAAATCTATGCATGATGTCCTAGGCTCATGAATGAACTGTGTTTGTATGGAGCTGATTCAAAACAGAATAGCAAAGACTTTGAGAATGGGCATAGAGAGTAGCCACTACTTAGTTCCCAGAATGGCCCATGGGAGGAACACAAGCAGAGCTTCCACAAGTTGCTCAGGGCTCCTTCCCTATCCAGGTCCAGGATGGGGATGGACACTGGAAAAGTTTGAATATGAAATTGATATTAGATCTACAGCCCACTAAACATGGAATGGGCCTTGTGGTCTAAATTAAACCAGGTTGACTATTGACTTTCTCCAGAGGACTTTAATAAGACTCAAAGATCCAGAGTCATACGTAATATTCAAAATGTCCAGGACACAATACAACATTAATCAAAAAAAAAAGGACAGGATAGTTTCAATAACTCTCAGGGCAAAATACAATTAACAAATGCCAATCCCATGATAACTAGATGTTGGACTATAAACCAGCTATCGTAACTAAGCTCTGTGAAGGAAGGGCATACTCCCTCTAATGAATAGAAAGACAGAAATGCTCTCCAAGGAAATAGAAAACTATAAAACAAAATAAACAAATGAAAATTTTGGAACTAAACATACATTAACTAAAATGAAATATTAATAAGATGGACTTCATAGCAAAAAAAATAGAAATAACAGTGAAGAGTGAAGGAACTTGAATATATTGGGTTGTTGTAAAAGTCATGACATATTTTTTTCTATGTTTTTCATTGCAAAAATGCATCGTGATTTTTCCGACAACCCAATAGATCAATAAAAATTATTCAATCTAAAGAAAAGAGATTAGGGTAAAATAAAAAAAGCTTCAGGAATCTGTGAAACAGTCTCAAAATTCAGGTCACTAGAGTCCCAAAAGGAGAAAAGACAGATTAGTGAAGAAAAATATTTGAAAAAATAATGGCTAAAATTTCCCTAAATTTGGTGAAAGACATAAATTTACATATTCAAGAAGCTGAGTGAAATTGAACAGGATAAACTCAATGAAAAGAACTCCTAGATACATTATAATCAAATTGTTGAAAACCAATTTTTTTTCAAGAAAAAAATTTTTAAGAAAACAAAGTAAAACAATATGTTAAACATAGAGAAATAATAATTCAAATAACTTAAGATTTCTCATCAGAAATTATGGCAGGGCCGGCCAAGTGCCGTGATGGTTAAGAACTGGCTTGGGACGCCAGAGGGCCCCGGTTTGGATCCCACATGTGAGGGCCAGTGACACTGCCCTCCACAGCTAACATGCTAAACAGCTCAACCTGGAGCTGGGATGCCGTGAGTCGCTGGCCACGGCGTAGGCTGCAACCCCTGCTGCAGTGGGTTGCCATGGGCTACCGTATATAGCCAGCAGCCAGCGTGAGTGGCCAGCAGCCGCAGTGAGCGGCCGTCCAGAAGCCGGTGACTGCTCTGCCTCGCCAGAGAAGAGCGCAATGATGGTGCCAACTTGGGCCAGTGAAGCAACATCCTCCACAACTAGATTGAAGAACAAAACGACAGCAACTTTTCTGTTCCCCTTCCCCCAATTCCCCAGCACTGTTCCCATCCCAATTCCCCAATAAAAATCTTTAAAAAAAAAAAAAAAGAAAGTATGGCAGACAAAATACAATGGGATATCTTTTAAGACAAAGAACTGCCAACCAAGATTCCTATATTTAGAGAAAATATCCACCACAAATGAAGAGGTAGGGGGAGACATTCTCAGATGAAGGGAAACTAAGAAAATTCATCATTAATAGATATACTCTAGAAGAAATACTAAAAGATGCATTTCAGGCAGCAGGGTAATTATAACAGAGAGAAACATAATTTCAGTTTTAAAGAAAAAATAGGTGGTAAATAGTTAGGTAAAAGATAAACTACATTTTTTTATGTTCTTTATCTATGACTGTTGAAAGCAAAAATTATAACATTGCCTGGTGGAGTTTAAAATTATGTAGATGTTAGGGCCGACCGAGTGGCTCAGTTGGTTAAGAGCTCACTCAAGAGTGCGAGCTCTGAGCAACAGGGTCGCCAGTTTCAATTGCCAGCCTGAGCTGAGCTGCCATTGGGCTGCCAACAGGTGGCAGGATGGCTCAGCTAAAAAAAAAAAAAAAATTATGTAGATGTTATACATATGTCATCTACAACTTAAAGAAGAGACAACAAAGGTATTTGTATAATTGTAAAGTTTCTATATTTCACTTGAAGTGGCAAAATAGTAATTGTAAGTAGACTGTAAAGAGTTAAGGCTATCTATTGCAATCTCTAGAGCAAGCACAAAAGGAAAAAAAAAATCCCTATACAGAGTTATAATCAAAAGACAATAGATAAATACAAATAGAAAACAAAAAAATATGTTTTTCAAATAATCCAAAAATCAAGAAAAATGAAAAATAGAAGGGACAAAGAGTAAACAAGTTAAAAATAGATGGTAGACATAAATCAAACCATATTAGTAATTACATTGAAAGAAAATATTCCAGGTACAGATGTGCTCCTCAACTTATGAGTGTGTTACATCCCAATAAATCCACTGTAAGTTGAAAATATCGTAATTGGAAAATGCATTTAATATACCTAACCTATCAAAAATCATAACTTAGCCTAGTCTACCTTAAACATGCTCAGAACACTTACATTAGCCTACAGCTGGGCAAAATCATCTTACTGCCACTGCCCAGCATCACAAGAGAGCATTGTACCACATATGTCTAGACCCAAAAAAAGATCAAAATTTTAAGTTTGAAGTGCAGTTTCTACTAAAAGCATATTGCCTTTACACCACCATAAAGTTGAAAAATTGTAAGTCAAACTATCATGTCAGGAACTGTCCATATAATACTTAAAATACAGAGATTGTCAGAGTAGATAAAACATAAGACCTATAGGGAAAAAGTAAAATAATGGGAAGAGATCTACCACAGAAACACTATTCAAAAGAAAGCCAGAAGGGCTATATTCATATCAGACAAAAAATGATTTTATAACATAGAAAGTTACCAGGGATGAAGAAGGCATTACATAAATATGAGTCAATTCATACCAAGAAGGCATAATAGACCTTGAAAAAATCTAAACCGAAAACTGACAGAATTGAAGGAGAAATAGACAAATTCACAATTATATTTGGAGTCTTCAACATTTCTCTCAACAATCAATAGAACTAATAAAAAAATCATAAAAAATATAAAATAACTGAAAAATATCATCCCACAACTGGACTTAATTGACATTTATCAAACACCACACCAAACAATAGCAGAATGAATATTCTTTCAAATTTACATGAAACATTCACCAAGATAAGCCATATTCTACCTTGTAATGTAAACCTTAACAAATTTAAAAGACTTTAAATCATACAAAATATGTTCTCTTACAATAATTAAATTAATAATAAATAAATTTAAAAATCAGTAATATAGATATCTGGAAAAACCCCAAATATTTGGAAATTAAACAACATACTTTTAAATAATCCATGAGTTAAATAAGAAATCACAAGGGAAATTAGAAAATATTTTGTTTGAGCTAAATGAAAATGCAGCTCAACAAAATTTGTGGGATATAGCTAAAGCAGAGCTGGGGGGAGAGGGCATGGGATCTATAGCATTAAATGCTAATGCTAGAAAAGAAAAAGACCTCAAATCAATAAGGTACACTACTTTCACTTAAGAAATTAGAAAATAAAAGCAAACTAAAACCCAGGTGGAAGAAAAGAAATAATACCAGAAATCAATGAAAATGAGAAAAGAAAACAGAGAAAATCAATGAAACCAAAAGTTGGTTCTATAAATAAATTAATAAAATTGATAAATATCTAGCCAGATAGATCAATAAAAAAGAAGGAAAAGGTACAAATTATTAATATCATGAAAAGAGGATTATATGACCATAAACCTCAGAGACATTAAGGGATAACAATGGAATACTAAAAACTACTTCATAGCTATTAATTCAACAATGTGAATAAAATACAGCAATTCCTTGAAAGATTCGAATGAGCCAAAACCTACTAAAAACAAGTAACTTGAACATTCCTATACTTAACAAAGAAATTGAAATTGTAATTAAAATCCTGACAAAGAAAACTCCAGATCCAAATATTTTTACTAGTGAATTTCATCAACTGATTTTCAAGAAAGATGCAAAGGAAAATTCAACAGATAAAGAATAACCTTTACAACAAATAATGCTGGAACTATTAGACATATATATATATATTTTTTTTAAAGAATCTTGACCTATATCTCATACCTTATGCAAAAAGTAACTTAAAATACATAATAGATCTAAATGTAAATCATAGAATTATAAAACTTTTAAATAAAACATAGGAAAAATCTTCATGACCTTGGGTTACACAGTTTTTAAATACACCAAAAGCACGATCCATTAAAAAACAAAAACTGGTAAACCTGTCTTCATCAAAACTAAAAATTTTTGCTTGGTGAAAGACACTATTAAGAGAATGGAAATACAAGGTACACACTGGGAGAAAGCATCTGCATATCACATACCTAACAATGGACTTGTACTGGGAATATATATAAAGAACACTTGAAATGCAACAAGAAAACAAAAAATAGGCACAAGATTTGAACAGACATTTCATAAAAGATGTCCAGATGGCAAAATAAAGCAGATTAAAAGATGCTTTTAGGCATCAGGGAATTGCAAACTAAAACCACCATAAAATAACTAAGAGAATTTTTTTTTTCCCCAGAAACTGGAACTCTCATTCATTGCTGGTGGGAATGCAAAATGGTACAGATGCTTAGAAAACAATTTGGCAGTTAATTTCTTATAAAGGTAAACATAAACTTACCATATGACTCAAAGTCAGAAATCTTACTCTTAGTATTTATATAACAGAAATGAAATTTTATATTAAAAACATAAACAACTTTGACACAAATGTTTATAACAACATTTTTTATAGTCATCACAAACTGGAAACTACCCGAATGTCCTTCAATGGATGAATGGATAAACAAACTACAGAACATATATAAATGAAATACTACTCAGCAATAAAATAGAATGAACTATTTGTACATAAAACAATATAGATGAATCTTAAGTGCATTATCCCAAGTGAAAAAACCTAGACTCAAAAGGTTACATGCTGTATGAAGCCAGTTATTGGGTTGTCGGAAAAGTCATGATGTATTTTTTTCTACGTTTTTCATTGCAAAAAGGCATCATGACTTTTCCAACAACCCATTATTTCTCAGTCTGGTTAAGGTAAGGAGACTAAAGGGGCAGAGAGCAGATCTGGAGGAGACCTCTATGTGGGAGAGTTTTAATACATGGCACAGCAGAAGGGAATTTGGCAAACAAGGGAAATTTTCTCTATCCTGCTTGTGATAGTGGGTACATGATTGTTGCATCTGTCTACATTTTTAAATTAAAAAATAAAATATAATGAAATAAAAATAAAGGGAAATACATTTCACATGGAACAGATCCTTTACTTCTCTGTTCCTCACTCACTCTCACATCAACAATTCCCAGAAACAGACTTGAGCACCATTTTGATGGGAGGGGCAGAGTAGAGAGGGATGGGGCTAGTCTTTCTGGAGTCTACATCTCTGTATTTTTGTAATAAAAGATCTTTCCAACTCATTTACCCTTTTTCCTAGTAAGTCCTTAAATGGGGACCAAGGGGCAACTGTCTCTAGAAGGGAATGATGAGGAAACAGCTGACCTTGTTTGCATGGGTAAATCCTTCCTAAATTGGCTATTCTTAAATCGAGGTCTACCTATAGTTCTTTCACTGCACCTGGAAAAGCCTTGATACCTTCTAAGTAAAAATTTAGTTCTGCTATTTAAAAATAAAAAAAATCTGTTGCTACCTCAACAACTTTACAAAACAAAAGCCTCTCCTCTCAGGTTGGTCATGAATAGAAATGCTTCTGTTTATTTATTTATTATCCCAGTGTGTTTTGTGTTTTTCTGTAAGTTACTTAATTCTTTCTTTGAATGAGTAGGGTGTTTTTTAGCTTGAATTACTTGCTCTTGGTGTTTAACAGGCATTTGTGTGTCTGCATGTCCTATTATATATTTGACTATCTCAATCTTGTTTAGAACCATAATTTTCTATTATAAAAAAAAGCTTGTTTCTGCTGTCTTTTCATAATTTTACATAGGTTTTGGTACAGTTAAATCAGATTTTCTTGTTAAAAATATTTTACTGTATTGTTACAATGCTGAATATTCACTGGCACAATCTTCTAGAAGGTGTTAAAAACACTGCTACAAGAGCTGTTTTAGCTAGCCCAAATGCTCTAAAAATGAACATTCTTAACATCTCTCTAGTATAAAACTTCCATCTACAAATCAGACTAATCAACCAGGGGCCAGTTTGGGTCAGATTATATTATCTTGGTCTAAGATCTTGCGAAATCCATAGACTTCGTATGTTGTGAAACAGATATGATAAAAATACAATAGAAGTTGTCTCACATGACTTTAAGCTCAATACCTAGAGGGAAAAATGGAAATTTCTCCCTGAATTTCACAGAAATGAAAGAGAATGCTTCAAGTTTTTAACAAATGCAGAAAATTGGCTCAAAAATAGATTTTGGTTAAGAATGTGTTAAGCGTAACTGGCACTGAAAAACAATGGGGTAAATTGGAAAATATTTGCGGGGGGGGGGAAAGAATGTAACTAAAATTGCTTCTAGGTCTTTCTTTTTTATTCACATACTAAGCTTACAGATGAATTGATTCTTTCCCTTACGTCAAACTATAGGTTGAAATGCTATTCTTTTTCAGACGTTGTTAAGTGATTGGCAGGTAGGTCAAAGGCAAGGCCTTTGCTGACTCCCTCTCCCCTCATCCTGCCCACCTGATTCTACTTTGCACAAGTCATACTTCTCTGTGCTATCGCCTCCATCTCAGGCTGTGTTCAGGCATTTCTTTTGTTGCCGTTACTCTGACAGGTTCTTGCATTACCCCATTGAGCATCCACATAAGGCATGATATTCAATTATCAAAAATGAAAAATACAACACAACAGCTACCACTCAGCGTACCATTTATTCATTCATTTAATAAATACATTGGAACTGTTTTATGTAGGTAGGCTCTGCCAAGGGCTAGAGATATTATGATGAACGAGAGACAAAGATGATTTCTGTTCTCACAGACTATAAAGTCTGGTATTTGAAAAAGACAACATGAAATAAACAAAGTTATTATGAGTTGTGATATACACTCTAAAAGCACGTAACAGAGGAACTCCTTTGTCTGGGAGAGCTGAGAATTCCCTCTAAAGAAATAACATTCTAGAAAGTGTTAATTATTCAAACTGTGACCTGAAGCGGGAGACAGGCAAGGAGGAGGGTTGGAGGGAGGAACAGGAGAGGAGGAAGCAGAGGAACTAAGTATCAAGAAGTTGACCTATGCCATCTTATTGAATATGCAAAATGAGAACTTGACTGTAGTCAGAGGAAGTAAGCTTCTGACCCAGCTTTGCCACTTTGTTGGCATGTGACCTTGAGTAATTCACTTAATCTGTCTTATCTTCAGTATCTTCATCTATAAAACGGGGATAATAACTGTCCTATTAATTTCATGGTGTTATAAATACCATTACTTAGCATAGCAACTGGCACACAAATATATTCCACAGTTTTTTAATGGTTTCAACCATGATGTCTGCCAAGCTCTGTATGGGCATAAAAAAAGAACAACAAAAAAACAGGCACACAGCTTCTACTTTCTATCATACATTCCACTGGTTCCAGGCTTCCATATTTCCATATAGAGTATCCTTTAGCTGAGAGTTAGTTCACCCCAAAACCCTTCTCTCTTTTCTTCTTAAGAGGTGGTAAATAGTTTAAAAATGGAAACAGGACCAAAGAAGTGTCATTAAATAGAGGTATTTAGAGAATGTAGACTTCTTTCTAGAGAAATTCCAATAAAATTTTAGATAGCCCATGGCCAGGAAGTATTACATGCCTAAACTACTCTGAATCTTGAATATCAGCAGCTATCTGCAAAGAGAAGAAAATGGTAAGAGGCACATCCTCTATAATTTGTCATTTTTTTCTAGAATTAAATTGATGAGGCAAATCAAGGAATGCTGGGTAGGTGTTAAACAGAAGATGTGGGATAATGACAAGCCTTCACAAATTTCAACTGAGGCTTTGATATGAAAGATAAACTTGACAGAGTGATGTTCCCCCATCCAAATATTGACTGGAAAAAAAAGCACAATAATAATGACAAGACTAAATAACATTATTTACCTGTCCATGGGCCAAGCTCCCAAAAGACCACAGAACCTAGCCAGCAACTCAGAGTAATCGTCATTATGAGAAGGAGGCAATGAAAAAGCTACTAGTTTTGTAAGGCAGATGTATCCCCTTTATGTCACCTCAGGAACAGCATTAATCTTTTTGCTTTGTGTAAAAGATTCAAAATTGCTTTCTGAATGACTGGCTACTTCACAAGGATTCCAGAGAGATAAAGCCTTTCACCTCTAGATGCCCAGCCTGAGTCAGTAGTGCCTGAAATTTACTACCATTTAAAAGGCAAGTGTTGACCTATGTGAAATGAAAGATTACAGAATATAATGCCACATAGGCATGTTTCAACAGCTCAGGGTGACATTTGAGTCAGTGATGCAAATGGAACAGCTGGAAACCCTGGAAAGGGTTAAATCGCTCTGGTTGGGCATTTATTTTTAAAACAAATGCCACAAGGAAATTTGACAGGCCATAATTACAAAGTAGACAAACAGAGAAAGATTATTTGATGTTTCGGAGATCACATGACTCACTGTCCAGGCACCAGCTGTGCCTACACTTCTAAAATGTTTAATGCATGAGACCCCCTACGCACACACATGCTTGAGTGTTCTCTCTCTCTCTCTCTCTCTCTCTCTCTCTCTCTCTCTCTCTCTCTCTCTCTCACTCTCACACACACACACACACACACACACAACCAGTTGCTGTTTTCCTCCTAGTGAGTCTATACTGTTTTTCTTAAGATCCTCCCTCACATGCTATCTTTTCTGAATTATAAGAATGATCTTTCAGCTATTATATTATTCAGAAGAATGTATCAGGAAAAAAAGGAAAACTAAACGCCTGTCTTGATCCTTTCATCATCCTCTTGAAAGGGGCTTTCTACCGCCACATTGTGCCTCTGCACCAAAGGACCCTGATGCTTATCTCAATAGGTGGGAGCTGCTGCAGTGAAAGACGGAGCAGAACCTTGGCTGATGGGAAGGACTGAACCAGCACTCTATTCAGACTCACTCATGTTTCACTGAAACTGCTTTTTGAACTAAAACACTAACTTAAAATGTCATTTAAAGGATCTCATGCTGTTTTTTAATAGGCCTCTAAAAGCTGAAGCTTTAAGAGGAATGATTTACTTATTCTAACAATAAAAGTTATTGCATAACAAATGCTATCATTGTGTAACCCTTGTCTAAACAAAGAGATGGATTAGATAGATAGATAGATAGATAGATAGATAGATAGATAGATAGATAGATAAAGGGAGAGAGGGAAAGAAGAAGAGATAATTTCAAAATCCTTGCTGGCTGATGCTTTGCTCTGTTTGAAAAATGGATCTCATAAAATAGGTAGAGGCAATCCTGGTGATCTTGGGCAACCCCATCTACCAAAACCTGAGTACACTCTAAATTAAGATGACTTTGAGCATAACCTAAATGACTTCCCATATTTAACTGGTGTCTAGTGCCCAAATCCTCCCACAAATAGATGATCATAGCCCTCTAAGTCAATTTTATCATTACAATAGATAAGTCCAAAGTAAAGCATCCCTAGAAATCTTGGGTCTACTTCCCCAACCCCTGCCTCAAAAATCTACCTTAGAGGAAAACCTTTCATGCTACAGTGACCCTGGCAAAAATTAGATTCTGTGACATTCAATATCCAACAGCTGCAGGTCCCAAAATCATGGAATAAAAGGCAACTGACTCTGAGAACCTAGACATCTTTAAGCAAGAGTTCTCCAAGAGCTGGAAGTCAAGTTGGTTCCCACTTAGACCCTAGGAGGAAGGCTCTAGTACACAGGACAGCCAGCCTTTCCCAAGAAAAGAACCCAATCTCAGAGTGACTCATAAAATTATATGGTAGGCTCTGACCAGCAAAACAAGAACATTTCTCCCACCCTCTCTTTCATGCACACACGCGCGCACACACACACACACACACACACACACACACACACACACACACACACTCAGTCTAGAGCATTAAAGTCTAGATTATTTGTTGACTTTAAGATCCGTATCCAGTACAGTGGGCACAAACCCTGGAAAATACATGTTTCTGAACTGAAGTTTTCTCCAATCTCAGAACATTTGAAGGAATCCAGATCACCTATTTTGTCTTATCAGCCTGTGTCTCCACTCACTAGGCAATATCACCTGAAAATACACAGCATTTGTCTAGCCAGCATCTTGGAAACCCTATAGCTCCACAACCCCTACTGCATGTCCCTTTGGATGACATCCCTAGGCCTAATGTCACTGCTTCCATTGTAACTCGACGTATAGTCTCCGGCAGAGGCCAGTGTTTCTCTCACAGCCTCTTTACCACCTCTATATTCTAAGATCCCTAAAATCACATTCCTCAGAGCTTGGCGAGCTCTAAGACACTGGTCTTGGGTATCCACCTCTCCCCATTGCAATTCAACCTTTTCACTTCCCATTCTCTGCATCACTGCCATATTCGAAAAAAGTTCTACGGTCACTAGTGGTTTTTATTAGATCAAGCTTCATTTTACTGAATTCAAGGTCTTTTTAAAATGGTATCACCCCACTAGTCAGCCTGTTTTATCACAATTAGGAGGATTCTAGTCAGGCCCATCACTTCAAAGTCCCAGACAGTTATCCTCATTCCTAAGGTTTTCCAAATCTGTATCCCAGAGAAATGCTAAAAGTTTATCTCCTGCACTGGTATGCCCTAATTGGTAAACTCTGTAGTTGTTTTTCAGTGATGGAAGTGATAATTATAAATAAATCATTTTAAAGTAATTGTTTAAATTGTGAATTGAGGAGAATAGTTTGACTATTGAAATGTAATTAGTTTAATTAGGTATAAAAGGATGTTTCTTTTTAGGTAATGTAATAACCACGAGAGTGAGTTTGCCATTTGAAATGTATGCTGGTGGGAATTAATTAAACAACCACAAGTAACCTTTAACACAGTGGTTCTCAAAATTTAGTCAACATCAGAATCTCTTGGAAGATTTGTTAAAACACAAATTGGTAGGCCCCACCCCCAGAGTTTCTGAATCAGTAAATCTGCGGTGGGAATAGAGAAGTTCCGTTTCTAACAAGGCCCAGGTGACACTGATGCTTCTGGTCTAGGATCATACTTTGAGACCGTCTGACCTAGTGTTCACTATATCCCAGGCCATCTTCCACATTGTTTGCCTAGATTATATCATTTCATACTTATAACAAAAACCTGAGAAGTTGACATTACTAACATATGCATTCCACAGATAAGAAAGTTAAGTAAATTACTCAAAGTCACACTGCTAGTAAGTAGTGGAGAAAGTATTCAAAACTAGGTAATCAACTCCTGGTCCTGCATGCCTCAAGCAATTCGCATGTACTGATTGTGAAAGTGTCATTTGAAATAAATAAATAGATTGGTTCCTTCCAAGGGCACAATATATATCCCTGAGGGATAGTGCAGAAGTTACACTAAAGCCAGCATTAAAGGGCCACATAGTTCAAATGAAAATAGAGCCATTACCTAGAACAGATCTATGAGGACTAGTCACCAGTGTCTTTCTGAAGAAAAATATCCCAGGCCACTCCTAAGCTCTTTGGAAGGTAACCCCACATCCTCCAGAGGCTAACGATGACTGAGGCAGTTATGCTGCAGAAAAAAATTCTTAGACTCCCCCTCCAAAAAAAATAAATTGTTATTACACTGATCTCTCCACACTTATCCAGACTTTAGTAGTTTTTAAAGTTTCTGAGGTGATTCCAGTATGCAGCCAAGTTTGTTAAGCAGAGTGCCAGGTCCCTGCTAGGCCTCCCCAGCCCAGCTGATGACTTCTCTGGCAATAGAGCTTTGAGCAGGTTTATCCCATCAACCCTCTCTGGACCACTGCTTCTGCTGCACCCATTGAGCCAGCCCCCATCTAGTCTACACAGACATCAACATTCCATATGCCTCTCTTCAACATTTCTAACCCTGTCTATGATGTAGCAGAGCTCTGAATTTAAAGGTCTATGTATATTCACATACTAATTATTTCATTTATCATGGGGACTGGGAAGCTTGACAAACACCATCAAAGTATTTTTTTTTGTAAAAAACTCCCCCAGTAGAGAAAAGTTCTATTTCATATGAAAGCACTAAGCAGATGGCACCCTTCTTTGCTTTAAGTCATGTTTAATATGGTCATACAAAATGTTTCCTTATAATAGAGCCTGATTTTTTGGTGTGAAATGCAAAGCATAAGACATTCAAGGAGTTTTCAGTCAAAATGGCAGACTAGGTAAACACTGTGCTTGCCTCCTGTGACCACTTCAAAATTACAACTTAACTACAAAGCAACCATCATTGAGAACTGCCTGAAGTCTAGCTGACCAGAAGTCCTATAACTTAGCATATACAGAAGAAGCCACCACGAGACCAGTAGAAAGGGATGGAGATGTGAAATGGGCTGGTCCCACACCCACATGTGGTGGTGAAAAATTGGGAGAGATATCTCAGGTGTGGAAGCCTCCTTGAGGAGCAAGGGGTCTCAGCCCCACACTGGGAGTCCCAGTCCAGGGTTTCAGTGCTGGGAAGAGAAGTCCCCTTAACCTCTGGCTGTGAAAACCAGCAGAGATTGTGGCTGAGATGGAGGGTGGCCACAGTCCCAAGTGTTCCTCTTAGAAGGCCCATGCACAGGCTCACTCACTGACATACTCACTCACTCTGAGCTTCAACAATGGGACAGCAGCTCAAAAGACCCCTGGGAGATACAGGGAGGAACTGAACTGTCTGGCCTGAAGGCGAGGGCGGGAGGGGCAGCTTTCTCCCAGAGAGAAGTGCTGGAAGAAGCCATTTTTCCTCTGTTGAGTCCTCCCCCACCCAGCTGGCATGCACAGGTGGGCACCATTTCTGAGTCTCCAACAACCTAGCTCACACCATTCACCCTGCTCTGGTGATTCTCTGAGACCTCGCTCCACCCACCTTGTGAGCCCACCCAAGCCTCTTCCAGTGGCTTTTCCTTACAAATGGTCTGTCTTGACTCATGCTGTGGACTTTCCTAAAATCTCTCAAATGTTTACAAACCCCAAACAAACAGCATCTGGCCCCAGCATGCTCTGTACCGCTTGCTAAGCAGCCCTAAGCCTGGCATTAGTGGGAGCCAGCTTCAGTTCACAGCTTACCTCTCCCAGGCACCTCCAAGCCCAGTGCAAGTAGCAACCATCTGCAGATCACTTTGTAGTTCGTACCAAGTGGCCTCAGGCAGAGCACAGGCAGCAGCTGACCTTGCCCTGTACCAGAGTCACACCCTTCCCAAAGGCCCCAGAACCAACACACCCAGTAGCCAGTTTCAGAGCACTTCCTAACCACTTGCACAAACAACACACCCAATGGATAGACTACCAAGGCACCAGAGCCCTTCTAAAGTTAATTCTGTTCCATCGTGTCAACAGCTCCTCCACTGTAGTCACAGTCAGTCCTCACAACCAATCAGCCTGAGGGTCAATATCTACCACTGATATGCCAACAGCAATCAAGGCTCATCTACAACCGGAAGGCACACACAAACCCATGTAAGGGACATACCTAGAGCACCTGGTTCAAGTGACCAGGGAGACTGTGCCATTGGGCACCACAGGACACTTACTCATGAAGCTACTTTACCAAGATTGGGATACACAGCAGCTCTACCTAATACATACAAACAAACACAGGGAGGCAGCCAAAATGAGGAGATAAAAACAATAGTCCCAAATGAAAGATCAAGGCAAAGTTCCAGAAAAAAATTTAAATAAAATGAACACAAGAAATCTACCAGATGCAGAGTTCAAAACACTGGTTATAAGGAAGCTCAATGATCTCAGGGAAAACTTCAACAAAGAGATAAGAAACATAAAAATGAAGATACAAAACAGAAAAGAACCAGTCAGAAATGAAGAATACAATAACTGAAATGAAGAATACATTAGAGTGTATCAACAGTAGACTAGTCGAAGCAGAAGATCTAATCAATGATTTAGAAGGTAAGATAACAGAAAATGCCCAATCAGAACAGCAAAAAGAATAAAAGAATATTTTAAAAAATGAGAAGAGATTAAGAAACCTCTGAGACAATATCAAGTGTACTAACATTCGCATCATTGGGGCACCAGAAGGAGAAGAGAGACAGCAAGGAATTGAAAACCTATTTGAAGAAATAATGACTGAGAACTTCCCTAACCTGGTGAAGGAAGCAGACATACGAGCCAGGAAGGGCAGAGAGTCCCAAACAAGATGAACCCAAACAGGTCCATTCCAAGACACATCATAATTAAAATGCCAAAGCTTAAAGACAAAGGGAGAATCTTAAAAGCATCAAGAGAAAAGCAGTCAGTTACCTACAAGGGAGCTTGCATAAGACTGTCAGCTGATTTCTCAGCAGAAATTTTTCAGGCCAGAAGGGATTGGCAGGAAATATTTAAAGTGAAAAGCAAGGACCTACAACTAAGATTACTCTACCCAGCAAAGCTATCATTTAGAATTGAAGAACAGATAAAATGCTTCCCAGGGAAAAAAAAGTTAAAGGAGTTCATCACCACCAAACTAGTATTACAGGAAATATTAAGGGGACAAAAAAGAAGATGAAGGAGTAGAAGGAGAAGGAGAAAGAGGAGGGGGAGGAGGAGGAGGAGGGGGAGGAGGAGGAGGATAAAGAAGAAGTGGTACCTACAGAGGGTGCAAAAAAAATGTACACACATTTTAAGAATGGAAAAAACTATATAAAAATTGTAATACTTGATATATACCAATAACAAATGATGAATATGAGTGATGTGTATACATTTTTTGGCACCCCTGGTACATACAATGGAACATTACTCAGCCATAAAAAAAGAATGAAATCTTACCATCTGCAACAACATGGATGAACCCAAGGGTGCTGTGTTGAGTGGAGTAAGACAGAAAAAGGTAAATGCCATATGATTTCACTCATATGTGGGATGTAAAAAACAAAATAAATGAACAAACAAACTCATAGATAGAGAGAACATTTTGATTCATGCCAGATGGGAGGAGGGTTGGGTGGATGGATGAAAAAGGTGAAGGGATTCAGAACTACAAATTGGTAGTTACAAAATAGTCATGGGGATGTAAAGTACAACATAGGGAATATAGTCAATAATATTGTAATAACTATGTATGGTGTCAGATGGGTACTAGATTTATCAGGGTGATCACTTTATAAGTTATATAAATGTCTAATCACTATGTTGTATACCTGAAACTAACATAATATTATATGTCCACTGTAATTTAAAAATAAAAAATTATTTAAAAGATGTTCAAAAATACTTGTGAAATGCAAACAGTTTCATCTATTAGTAGTATACCATTGGGCCTGCATTTTTTAAATGTATGTAGCACATAGATTCTGCCCATTTCTAAAAATAATGTGAATAAATATATAATATAAAGGTAGATATGAAACAACATATCTGAGATAGATAAAAATAATGACCATTAATCATTATAAAGAGAACAATGAACTAAGAATTATGAGTGAGTGACTTACTTTCTGTAACTGAGTACTAAATTTAGTTCTGAGCTTCATGACAGATAATGAAAACTTGGAGAAATATTGGATGGTACCAATTTTATTATAGAGAGAAAGGGAAGAAAGAAGGGAGGGAAGAAGAAAACATATTTGAAGAAACAAATATTAAATTCTGGATAAATTAATAAATTACATTAAATTATCACATTGATCCTCACCCAGGAGACATTTGGTACCATAAGAATCAACAAGTTTTTCAACTTTAGATCCAACCTCTTTGGAACGTCCCTCATGGCCTGTGATGAATATGCAAACCATGCCTATCTAAGGCATAAAGAGAAAATGATTAATTAGCTAACTGTCCTTCCATGCTTCCAAACATAAGCAGACATTATCAGCCATAATATTTACTGTATATGATTATAAATTAATGCAGCCAATTCAATAAAAATTAGTCTCATCTCAGTGCTCCCTGACGAGAAACCAGGCATATGTTTTCCTGGCCTCTTTCCCTCATAGATTTTTCACAAAGAGATATTTCTGAAGTACATCAGGGCACAATGAAATTCCTCAGTTGAAATAACCAAATCCTTCGTGTTATAATGGTCAGCAAATAGAAATTGGTATATTGGACTGAAAATCAGTTCTAAAGAAATCTGAGTGAAAATTGTTCTCTATATAACTCTGTAAAACATGGCTGACTTCAATACAGTTCCTGCTTACTACACAACAGATGCTTAGCATGTACTTGCTTTTCAAACGAAAATGAAGGTCCCATTGAATTATTTTTCAGGCTATGATATCCTGGCATCATATGCAGAAGACACCAGGGTGCCTAGACATATGGCTAAATGGCAGAGCAGTCCTCTAGCTGGCACTTCCAGAACCTGGCTTACATGCCCCAAAAGATTTGAACATCTATCTCCAAGCGTACCCACAGCTATGGGTTGAAGGACAGCTATAAAGTGCGCAAATTGCCCTCTAGTAAAATCCACAGCAAAGTCAGATCATCCCCAAGAATAAGCTTATATACCTATACCTTGCCCCAGTGATGATTTTTTTCCCAGTATTATTTCTAAGTTACTCCAAAGCACAGCTAAACTGTGCTGCCCTTCTCCTTGACTACTATGCATTTACTAGGATTGATTAGTGCCTCTAAGCAAGGCTTAAGAGCCCAGGATACCAGGATTAGAAGAGATGTTTTAAATGGTCTAGCCTTTTTATTTCCCTAAGATGAATTACATACCATGGAGGCACCTAGCAAAAGGGAATTTATTCCATCTTGTGCCACCCCATTCCATCTCTGGGAATCTGGTTTTCAGAACGTTTTGAAAAGGACCTGAAACCATTCTCTTATTTTATTGCCAAATTCCATCCATTGAGACCATAGGAGCCTAATCATTCATACATCTGATGACCCTTCAAACACCTAAACACAGGCATTATGTCCTATAAAGGTTTCTCTTCCCAAGTGTCAGCACCTCATGAAATGTAAGTTTGTTTTCCTATGGCACAGTTTAAAGTCCCTTCACCATCTTGGTCTCTTTCCTCTGAATATACTGAAAATTCTTCTATCCTTCTTAAAACATAATATCTTTCAACAAATGGTTCTGGAACAACTGGACATCCACATGCAAAAAAAAAATGAATCTAGACATAAACCTTACACCCTTCATGAAAATTAACTCAAAACCTATCATAATAAATCTAAACGTAAAATGCAATACAAAAAATCTCTAGAAGATAACATAGGAGAAAACCAACATGTCCTTCAGTATGACAATAAATTTTTAGATACAACATCAAAGACACAACCCATGAAAGAAATAATTGAACAGCTGGACTTCATTAAAATTCAAAACTTCTCTGCAAAAGACATTATCAAAAGAATGAGACAACAAGGCACAGATTGGGAAAAAAAATATTTGCAGAAGACACATCTGATAAAGGACTGTTATCCAAAATATACGTACAAAGAACTCTTAAAACTCAGCAGTAGGGCTGGCTGAGTGGCGTGTTGTTTAAGAGCTGCCTTGGGACGCCAGCTCTGAGCAGCAGGGCCCCAGTTCGGATCCCACATGAGGGCCAGTGACACTGTCCTCTACAGCTAAGATGATGAAAACAGCTTGACCTGGATTGGAGCTGGGCTGCCGTGAGTTGCTGGCAACGGCGTAGGCTGCAGCCCCTGCTGCAGTGGGCTGCCATAAGCTACCATGAGTGGCCGGCAGCCAGCGTGAACTGCTGGCAGCTGATGTGAGCTGCCAAGAGTCGCCATGAGCGGCTGTCCAGAGGCCAGCGACCGATCTGCCTCACCCATGAAGAGCACAATGATAATACCAACATGGACCAGTGAAGCAACGTCCTCCACAACTAGATTGAAGAACAAAAGGACAGCAACTTGTCTGTTCCCCTTCCCTGATTCCGCAATGCTGTTCCCGTCCCCCAATAAAATCTTAAAAAAAAAAAAAACTCAACAATAAGAGAACAAAAAATATGATTTAAACATGGGACAAAGACCTTAATAGACACCTCACCAAAGAAGATATACAGATGGCAAATAAATATATGAAAAGATGCTCCACATAATATGTCATCAGGGAAATGCAAATTAAAATAACAATGATATACCACTACACACCAATCAGAATGGCCAAAATCCAGAACACTGACCCACCAAATGCTGGCAGGGATGTAGAACAACAGAAATTCTCATACATTGTTGGTGGGAATGCAGAATGGTACAGCCACTTTGGAAGACAGTTTAGAGGTTTCTTATCAAACCAAACATACTCTTATCATATGATCCAGCAATTGGCCTGCTTGGTATTTACCCCCAAGGAGTTAAAAACTGAGGTCTACACAATAAAACTGCATATGGATGTTTATAGAAGCTTTATTTATAATTGCCAGAACTTGGAAGCAACCAAGATATCTTTCAACAGGTGAATGGATAAACAAACTGGTCCATCCAGACAATGGGATATTACTCAGCACTAAAAAGAAATGAGCTAGCAAACCATGAAAAAGTATGAAGGAACCTTAATAGGATATTATTAAATGAACAAAGTCAATCTGAAAAGGCTACGGACTATATGATTCCAACTATATGACATTCTGAAAAGAGCAAAACTATAGAGATAAATAAAAAGATCAGTGGTTGACAGATGGTGGGAGGTAAATGAATAAGCAGAGCACAAAGGATTTTTAGGACAGTGAAAATACTCTGTATGATATTATGGTGGATATACACCATTTGTCCAAACCCATAGAATGTACAAATGAAGAGTGAACCATAACATAAACTCTGGACTTTGAGTGATTCTGATGTGTCAATGTAGGTTCATCCTTGATAACAAAAGTACCACTCTGGTAGGGGATGTGGATAACGAGGGAGGCTGTGCATCTGTGGGAGCAGGGGGTATAAATCCCTGTACCTCCCTTTCAATTTTGTTATAAACCTAAAGTTGCTCTAAAAAAATAAACTTTTTTTTTAAATAAAAGTAATAGCCAAGAGATTATCTGAACTGCTCAGTGTTGGGTTGAACATGATGGTCTCCTCTGTCTCACGTATCAGACTTTCATTTGCAATCTAAGAGCACATTGGTTCTGTTCGTAACAAGATATTTATGGTACCCATTTCTGATTAAAATCATTTCCCCCACAGCTATTGAGGCAGAGTTAAGAAGTTCTTTGGGTTGGATTTATTTACATGAGGAAACAAAATGTCTTTGTTGTAAAATATAGTTTTTCCATGCTCTTTCCTCCATTCTAAATGTCCATTACACATGGCTGGAAAAAAGTTAGTTTTAAATATATTATGATACTTAGTTTTCAACTCCTATGGATGTTAATAATACAAACTCTTCTAGTCTGAAATCCAAACTAAAATAAGGCACCATAATATTATGACCACAATAGCCATAGTCTAACAAAATAATATATATGTTTGAACCAATCTTTCATCACTTAGTAAATAGAGTAAGTCTCAAATATCTAGCAGTGAAATCAGCACTAATATTAACTTCATTTGCCTTTGTCATAATAGTAATGCTGACAATTGCCATGTATAACTTCAGAAGAGACACACCTGAAAGGTAACTTTTTGGTAAGGTTCTGGAAATGGTACGCTGGTAAATGTTTTACAACCAGCATGAATGCCCTGTGTGATGTGCCCATCAAGTGAGGTCCAATTCAGATGTGAACACCTCAACAGATGGGAGTCAGTATGTCCCAATGCCACACATAGCAATTTAAAGCCAGTAAGCACCTCAGGAATATTCAGTTCTACCTCCTGTTTTACCAAAAAACTGAATCCCAAGGTGTTTATATTTGTGTTCAGAGCCCCACAGCCATTAATTACAGCTAGAACTCCCATCTAAGGCTTCTACCTTATAATAAGAAAACGCATCCTCATGTCAGGCAACAGAGCACCATGTTAGTGCTTCAGTGAGGGACATCTGTTCTTGAACTTGCTCTGTGAAAAACATTCCATGGTCAAGTAAGCACGTATTATATGTTCCCCTTAGATACTTGCCAACACTCATTAGCTTTGATAAAGAAACATGTGTAACAGCATTAACACAGCCTTTTCTAAATTATTTAACTCTTAGAACTTCCATACTCCCACCCATAGACATTCCATAGACCTGCAGGACCTAATTGGGAAAGTGTTTGCCTCCTGACATTTTTTGCCTACATACGCTGGTCTGTCACTCAGAGCTGTATATCCAGTATGTTAAATCCTACTCTACTTAACGGGCTTTCAAATATCTGAAGACAGCTCTCATATTTCTCTAGAACCCTCCAGAGGCTGGCTGCACAGAAGCTGAGAGTTCTTTTCTAAAGGAAGATGGCAATGTAGGTGTAAAAGAAAGAAAATTTAAGTGGGACCCCTAGTGGCTTTGGAGGCACAGATGATCTTGAATTTCTTAGATCTTTCTGGCACATCCAGAGAGATTCACAAATGATCCTACAGCGAAGAAGAGTCTTGCATGTCAGCTGGAGGCCTCCCAGAAAGCCCACTGAAAACCCAGCAATATTCCAAGAGAAGGGGACGGGGATACTTCTAGCAGTGGCTTCACCAGTTTAATTAATTGCCTCTGGAGGAATTACTTTTGGCGCAACAGCAGTTACCTTCTATTCTGTAGACCCAAGCAAAAAAAACCCCATTACTATTCAAGTTGGGTTGAACATTTCCAAGCGCTGTTTAATGGAGAGGAATGTTTCAAAGAAGGGTGAACTGATCGACTCTAAAAACCTTTTATTCACTATTAATGAAAAGGAAAGCTGAATAATGGCATGAGCAGCCTTTTTCTTGGCCAAACAGAAATGTGTTGGGAAAAAAAAATTCTCTGCCAGGGTTTTCTTTTATCTTGGTAGATTTTTGCTCTAGCCACTCTGAGAAAAAAAATTTCTCAAACCATGGGTAGCTTTGCTCCTTTTTCAGGAGGTGCAAAGCAAGGGGAAAAAATAAAAATAAAAAAAATTTTAAAATCATGAGCTTTATAAATGAAGGGAAGAGTTTAATAGGAAATATGGCTTTGAATTCCAACTGGACATACACTCCAGACCTGTGCAGGGTTTTTACAAAGCTCTTGGTGGATTAGTTCTATAGGTAGCATAATTCAAAACATTTGCAGTAGGGCATATGACAGTAAAACTCTTGAAATAACTTTGTGTCTGAAGGCAGTAGCCTTTCACTTGAGAATAACAAGAAGTATAGGTGAACTGTGAAAATAAAAGACCATTTGGAGTTCTTTTAGACTTTACCCTCTAGCAAACCAAATAAAATTAAATATTTAATGAAACCTCAGTCTACTTCCAACCAATGCAAACAGAAAAATGCCAAGATGTTTTTTAAAACTTAATCCTTAACCCTAGGTCACTCACCCAGGGATATTGTTAATGGTGTGACAAGTGAAGCAGAGAAAGGACTAAATTCTGGAGCCATTGAATCTCATGCTTACTTAAAGCTGCAGTGCTGTAGGGTCAAATACATTTTAACTGGTCATAGTCGGCATTGGCGGTAGAAAGCTTCTCAAGTTGACAATGCAGTGGGTAAGTTGAAAGAAAACAGTGTATTGGATTTATGCTGTAAATTATTAGTATAAGGACTGAATTTTTCAAATTATGCCTTTGAGGCAAAACATAACAAAAAAAAACAGAAAAACCAAACAAACAAGCAAAAAACCTCATACACCATCCAAAGACCCAATAGGAAAGAAGGGAGGGGGAGAGAGCAGTCATCATTAATGGCTCATTATATAAAGCTCATGTGAATTCTCCCCCCTAAGGTTAATGAAATAGCCTGTTCAGTGGGACTCCCTGTCAACACTCCAGCCCACTGAAATCCATCTTTCACACCACAGCCCTTGTGATCTCACAAATCTGACCATAATCACTTCCTTACTAAAATATCTTTGTTGGCTTCCTGCTGCCTGAAGGTAAAGCACCAGCTTCCTGATTGACATTCAAGTCCTTCTCAGTTGCCCCTTGTCCCGCCTCTCCTGCATTGCTCCCCCACCCCCACCATTCATCCAGTGCTCCGTGCATAGTGAACTTCCTATTTCATGTCTCATACTTCAGCCTTTGCATCAGTCTGTCTCTCTTCTTACCTTGCCCTCCATCCAAGCCCTCTTCTGGGAAATCACTCATCAGTCCAAACTCTGTTCAAGTATCATCATTTCTGTGGAGCTTTTCCCAGCTCTCCTGGGCCAAATTAATTGCCTCTTTTATTGTGCTCCCAGGGCACCCTTATTTTAAATAATAAATAATAATAAGCTAAAATCATTAAGCACATACTATAGGGCAGTCCCTGTTCTATGCACTTTTACTCACTTAAATTAATCCTCATTTAATCCTAACAACCCCATGAGACGGGTACTATTATTATTATGCCCATTTTTCAAATGAGAAAACTGAGGCACAAAGAGGCTGAGTGTCTTGACTAAGGTCATTTGGCCAGTAAGGGGCAGACACAGGGTTCTGACACAGGCAGCTTGGCTCTATGACACTCTGTGACACACACTCCTGACAACACAATCACACCACCACCAGACAGCATCCTGGGCTCAAGCGGGGCAGGAGTCCAGGGCTCAGCCAGCCCTGGACTAAAGGGCTCCCTGAGACAGGAGCCGATTGAGGTGGCTTCTCACCAAAAGCAGTGGGGAGCTTTAGGGAATATAAGCAGGATCAAGAATTGAGAGGGAAGGTGAGGCAAGCAAACCAGAGAAGAGATTCTTTGCAAGCCCTCCAAACCAAGAGAGAAGTGCGAAGGTCAGAAGCTGAGCTCTAAAATCAAAGATCAGAGAGCCCGGGACCAGAGTGGATCCAGAAGCGGAGAAATGCCTTCTTCACCCTTTGTTCCCATACTTGACCTCAGCAAAGTTCTTTTGTTCGAAAAGGTATAAATAAATGAAGCTATCAGTGTGCTTTAAACTTCTTGTGGTAGAACCGCCTCCTCCTCAGAGGGTTGTTTCATCCCCCACTCAGAATTTTGGGGGTCAAACCTTGAGGTGGTCCTCACTCAGAGGGACATGATTCTCACCCGGCCTCACAACAGACCCCAAAATAATGTAACCAGGATTAAAGTCTTTTGTTTATAAAGCACAGACTACGGGCTCGTAAATAATACCAGCTTACTTTGTCATTTGCTCATAATTTGTTTTTCATTTCAGGTCAGGCACACTGAAAACGCCTCAGCACTAATTTTCTTCCCCTTAATGTCCCAGTCTCTGCAACACTGCTTTTTTCTCCAAGGATTTAAAGAAGAAGAAATGAATTTTTCAGGACCTAACTCAAATGCTTTCTCCACCATGAAGCTTTCCTTTGTCAGCCTTATTGGAAGTGAGCTCTCTCTCCTCTGATCGCCTAGCACACATTCTTTATATTGACTCAATCTATGATTGGTTATAATTATATTCATCTCCCAGGGCAGATACCACTAATACTAATAGCTATCATTTTTGGAGAACTTGCAATGTGCCTTTACACATAGTATCTCATTCAACACCATGTGAAAGAAGTATTCTGATCCCCATTTTACAAATGAGGAAACTGAGGCACAGAAACATTAACAAACTTGCCCAGGTTCACAAACCAGTAAGAAGCAGAACTATGAATTGATACCAGGGCTTACTGCTCTAGACACTAGGGCTCGCCAAATAATCTGTGTGCTGCCCTACATTTCCCAGCCTCTGTGCAGTGAGGCTGGGGTCATGTGGCCAATGTGCTGTGAACAGAACAAATTATGAGAAAATGGCAGCGCTGTGGGTCATTCTGAACCGAGGCATTTAAGAGTGGCAACTCTGAAAGCCGTGAATTGAGATGAGGTGGAAGAATCTCAAGACAGAGAAAAAGCCTGGATCCGGGTGATACCATATGGAGGAGACTGGTTGTGAGAAATCCTGAAATGCACATTAGACTTTCCAAAAGCAAGAAACAAACTTTTGTTATGTTAACCTCTTAAGACTTCAGAGATTTGGGAGTTTTGTTGTCACCATAGCCTTGACTAGTAGACTCCAAATCTTATGTTCTCAACCCTAAAACTCTAACTTCTTACAACTTGCCTTTTCAGAGTACTTATCTAATGTGAGGCAGAAGAAATACATGAGGAAATAGATACATCTCATGACACCCGTTTTCTTCAGCAGAGGCATGGGAAAAAAATTGTACAGCAGCCACATGGAAACCGTGGATAACTTTACAATACACCACCACAGACCTGGTGTCATGAGGGACCCCACTGACTGGCTTGGAGCAAGAGAAGTGTATGAACGGAAAATGGGCTATGGTATCATTCTGCTCCAACAAAATCCTTTCTCTTCTTTCCACTGATACTAAATTTACATCTTAGATTCTACTTTACGAAATTTCCTGATACACTTAAGATTGTCATACATGACAAGACAAGACTCCATAATAAAGAAAGACTTTACAGACCCACAGAATGGCCTTTGGAAGCAGCACAGTTTCTGTCATCTATTTCACGTAATTTTGATTTACTCCTTCTTGGTAGGCTAGAAGCATGAATTTCCTTCTCAGTCTTTTTAAATTTACTCATCTTCCTCTCCACTGTCTTGCCAATGCATTAGCCAAAATCATAAATAGGTTCCCTTCTAGTAGTATTAAATTTGGAAATGTTGAATGTGCTTACCTTCCTCACAGCAATTTCACCCTAGTTATTTACATTATTAGTAATTTCACCCTAGTAATTCACACAAATTCAAACATATATACATGTAAGTTCATGGCAACTTTCCCTATAATAGTGAACTACTGGGAACAACCTGAATGTCTGTCAACAGCAGACTGGTTATATTTTTCATCAAGGGAATTTGTAGTCTTTAAAATGACTTTGTAGCTCTAGATTGATTGATAAGGAAACATCCATGTCAGGCTTGTGAATGAAAATTTAAATTATAAAATATCTATAGTGTGATTCTATTTATGTAAAACTGTCTGCCTTTGTGTGTATGTGGTTTTTGTTTGTGAATAGAGAAGGCTTAAATGATATTCTCCAAAATACTAATAGCAGTTCTCTCTTCTTAGTAGGTTTTGGGATATTCTATTCCTTTGTATGTTTTTCTATACTGCTTCAATTTTTTAATGTTCTCATAGTATTTTTATAACCATAAAAACAATAAAACTGCTTTTATTTGGAGGAAAGTATTGAAACTGGATATTAGCTATCACCTTCCAACCCATCTAGAGCTTCATTTCAATAAAAACATGAAGTGACACTAATTAAGACCAACAGTCAGTTTTTCAGAGATCAGGTCTACCTACAGTTTCCATACTGAAAATGGTATCTGGTCATTAAACACTGTTCCATGACAAACAATAATGAGGATTTAAAAGTATATTGGAAGTTCATTTACTGTTTAATGAGTGTTCACATCAGACTCCCACATTCAAATGTGAAAGTAACTTCACAGAGAGAAGACATACAAATCCATTTCAATGAAAACTTCAGGTTTCTTAACTTTTGTTGCAGAACTGGAATTCCCAAGGTGATCAGTGTTTTCAATTATGATCTCCAGTTCATGTAAGCAGATGTTTGAGCATCATTAAGTCACTGGCTGTCTTATATCTGTCAATACCCCCCAAAACTATCTCAGGCAAGATATTGTGAGATAAATTTTTCTTATTTTAAGCCTCTCTCACCTGTTTAGTAGAAGTTCTGTCAAAAAAAAGTATTTAATAAAAGGCAGAGTCAAAACACACTGTCAACTCTCCTGTTTAAAAAAATTGACACAAGGGCCAGAATTTAATAACTTAAGATCCAAAGAATGGGAGAATGAAAGTAAACAGGAGGTGGATGACTTCAGAATTTTAATGAAATTTCTAGATTATATAAACCTGTCAGAAAATTGCTATCATGGGAATACTCCTCCAGGAGGTATTATGAATAAAGTTTGATTATAGGGCTAGCCCATCCGTTGAACATATTAGATGCTCAAAAAGTTTGCTGAATGATTGAATAAGTGTTATGCATAAATCAGAAAGAAATCACCCATGCTACTATAATAAGTACACCCTAAAGTCTCAGAGGTTAAAACAATAAAGATTCATTTCTCTCTCAAGTTATGGCTCAATGTGGTTGAGTGACCAATATGGAAAGCTCTCATTCATGTGGTGACTTAGCGATCAATGATTCTTCCATACAGTAGCTCATCATTTGAAACAGGTAGCCTCCAAGATTACCACAGAAGAAAAAAGGCTAGGAAATCAAAGATAGCGTTTTATGGAATAGATCCAGAAGTAGCTTGTATGCTCTTTACACCCATATTCCTTTGACTAGAACTTAGACACATTTTCATCTCGCTTCAAGGAAGGCTGGCAAATGTAGTCCTTCTGTGTAACCAGGAAGATAAAATGGACTTTGTGAGCATTTCATATGCTGACATTATGTTATTTTAATGGTAATCTTTCAAGAACATGTTATATACTATCTTGTTTTCCTAAAGATAAAAGTAAATATTACACTCCTTTTGTGTGCCCCAAATTCATGATTACAAGCATTGCTCACTGCTCTGAGCTAATATATAGATCTGGAAGTTATGTTCCTTCTTTCCTTTCTTGGTGTTACCACAATGAGGTATCTACATTTATACTTACTAATGCCTCATTCATTCATCCTTTGCTTTGATCTCCTCCACCATCATTTACCTTGTCCAGGTTCTCACCCCAGTCTCCTAGAAGATCTCTCTGACTCCACTCTGACTTCACCAACAACTAATCAATTCCATACACTGCCACCAGATGAATTGCCCTAAAACAATACTTCAATCACTGATAAAACAACAAATCTTCATTATCCTAAGGTATAATATTATTTCCCTTTGTCTTTCTTATTGCCACCTCAGCAATAAAGTCTGGTCTAAACTCCTTAGCCTCCATAAGCTGAAGTGGCTACCTAACTCTCTGATCCCCTTTCATATTCCATTTCAGGCAATTGGGTTACATTTCCTTCCCCATGGCCCTGCTCATTTCATCCTTCCTGCCTGAGATACCCTCCGTATCTTCTATATCCTACATTCTTTAACATTCTGTTCCTCTCACTTTCTGTATTAGTTAGGTAATGTAAGCTGCTGTGACAAAAAAAAATCAAAATCTCAATGGCTTAGCACAGTAGAAGTTTACTTCTTGCTCTCATAAAATCCAAACTGGGATTTCATGATTATCAGATGGCTCTCCTCCAAGTGGCAATTCAGGAACCCCGGAACCTAGGTTCCTTCCCTCTCGGCCCACACTTTTGGTCTTTCTTTCCCTCACATTATAGCCAGGTTTTAGCTACTGCTTTTCATTGCCGTCAACATGTTTATTATTTCTAGTCAGCACTCCTTACTCTACTTAAAATTTATGGTCCCTAATCTGCTATACAGTATTTTTAAAAGGTTAGCAATGGGAACCGTTCTACCAATAAAATCATCTATGGAACCCCAAAAAAGGGATGAATAACAGCAGAACTGTTCAGTCCGTGGCAAGTAGGGACACTCACTCTCGTGCCCGCTGCTTGGCCCCAAGACTCTCAGTAAATATAAGTCCCCTTTCTCTCCTCTTCTTGTTTCAACATTACTATTTGCTTGTTGAAAAGCCCTTCAATAGACAAATTCATCTAAGATTTTTACTAGTGACACAAAACCTATTAATTTGGTCAACAATTCACTCTTAACACATCCAAACAAAGAAAGGAAAAGATGAGGAAGAGGGAATAGGGAAAGAAAATGATTTTGAAAGCTCTGGTGAATCATAAAACTGATAGTTGTCACAGAGATTTACCAGATTTTTAAATAACAGCCCGTCTTCCCCATGGAAATTCTCTTCCAAGAAGCTCACAAAGCTTCTTCTGCATTAAATGCCACCTGAAGACAAAGACATATAACTGCTTCATAGTGTCATCATAGAGAAATACAACAACTAGTCATAAATGTTTGTTCAAACAGCCTTCAATAGAAACACAAATACCTCTTTCTAAAAGGAATTTAGAATGATTGAGGCATATATTTTTAAGCAAAAATGAAAACATTTTACATGTTAAAAAGTATAGGAATTAATTCAATTATTTCCAAGAATATTAAGGTCTATAGGTTCAGTGAAAACTTTCATGTGTCAAAATCAGTATTATCATATCTGTTAATGTTTATAATATTTGTTATTATTCTGAATTAATTTCTGTTTGCCTGGGCCACCATTTTATTGTCATCTTTGATTAAAGTGCCTTGAATTAAAGGTTAACTGAACATAGTTTGAAATAAAGTTTCTTTAAGCCATACTGACCTCTAGAGACATAGAACAATTACAAAATGCTCAAGTAAAACTAAAATCCACTTTCACAAAATCATTGTGAATATAAAAAGGATTTATTTTGGGTCATACAGATGGACTGTTCTCTGAGCTCCACGTTATACTCCATTGACTAAGCATACTGCATTGTATGTTATTAAAATTTCACTGCAAAGATAAAAAGAGAGAGGCAAAAAGAAAGACTCTACAACTAAAAGGAACTTGAAAATAATAGAAATGGTTCAAACGTATGTAAGGGAAAAGACACTGAACTATGTATCCTGAGATCTGAGTTCTGGTTCTGACTCTTCTGCATAATACCTGTATGACCTTGGGCAAACCACTTTCCTCCCAAAGGTTTCATTTTCCCCAACAGCTAAATTCTATGATACTCTATGCTAAGTGCAAACTAAAAAATGTTAACAATTTCTTTCCTAATCTTAAAAGAAAATAAATCCACCTTTTTAAAAAACACCTTCTATTATTGACTCAATAATAACACTGGTCAGTGTAGTACATTACTGGTGAAGATGTTCGGATTTGTTTCCCAGGGTTACTGTAACAAAGTGCCACAAATTGGGTGCCTTGAAACAACAAATTTATTCTTTCTTATAGTTCTGGAAGCTAGAAGTCCAAAATCAAGGTGTCAGTAAGGCTCTGCTCCTTCTGAGATTCTGGGTAGAATCCTCCCTTCCTTCCTCCTAGCTTCTCTGGTGGTGGTCAGAATGTTGGCATTCCTTGGCTTGTAACTGCATCACTCTCATCTCTCCTTCTATGGTCACATGGCATTCTCCCTGTGTATCCTTCTTCACATCATCTTCTTTCTTATAGAGATGCCAGTCATATTGGATTAAGGGCCTACCCTACTCTCTAATGACCTCATTGAACTTAACTAATTATGTCTGCAATAACCCTATTTCCAAATAAGATCACATTCTAAAGTATTGGGGTTTACACTTCAACATATCTTCTGGGGGGACAGTGATAATGGGGAAAATATATAGTCAGAGAAACTTGACAGTTTTAAAAAAGAAGCAATGTCATTTGCAATTTAGGTCGCTTACAGAACAGGATATTTATAATTAATCATTTCCTCTTGAATTATTTATTTGTTGAAAAATCCATGGTAAAGAAAGAGTTATTCAGTGCAGAAACAACATGACCTAAGGCTGGCAAAAGTGACTCAGACAAGACTCCATCACTGAAGGCAGGAGTGGTCCGAGGTAGCTATGCTTCTATGCAGTGCAGACTCAAATTCAGAACCAGTGCCTCTGAGGGCTTGTCCTGCAAAGGTTAATATCATGAAGAAGCCTTGAGACTCAACCTTGCCATCCTGAGTCAGAAAAATTGTTAAGAAGTGTTTGTATTTTCCTCTTAAAGTTGATAAACGATAAGGAAATATAAAAGATAGACCTGGAAAATATCATCATGCCCGATGGCAAGGTAGCTATCAAAGACTTCTAAGATTGTGTCAAGAGGACTCAGAAATCAACATGAAAGAACTTGCACTGACCAAAGATGGGAAAATGAGTGCATCAATAAGAATAAAAACAATGGATTAAAACACATCAACTTCCTCTGAACCCCATGAGTTCGCAATAATACTTGGGGCAGGGGGAGGAAGGAGAGGGGAGCCCTTATTGTTTCCCTGGTGGGATAATAGGAAACCAACTTATTATTTTGAAAACTTAAGGGAAAGAATCAAGTATTGATTCTGCCTTTACTACTCAAACTGCACCAATGTTTTAACCAAACAATGGGCAAGGGAATGTTACTTTTTAGAGAAGTAGTCCAGACAGTCAATGAAAAAGAATGAAATAATATCACCATTATGCAACTCCTAATGAACTAAAGGATGATGAGAAATACAACAAGGACACTGCTAAAAGAAAACCTCTAAATATAAACAAGTTACACACGTTTCATGTGCCCTACAACCAAAAATAACACCACAATGTTGAGAATACAAACAAGATATAAATTTTCTTTGACCAAATGCAGCTAAGTGATTGAATGTGTGTTTTTTCTCAGCATATTGTTCGGAATAAGCAACCAACTGACAATCTGTGAACTACAAAACTAGCTACACAATCTAATTGTGAAAATGTGTTTCTTATACCCAAATGAAAATAAAAATTCACAAGTGCTTACAGTTTAAGAAGGGACACGGACACACACACACACACACACACACACACACACACACACACACTTACTTCTTGTACTTTCTGAAACCCCACTGAAAAACATATTACAAAAGTAGCCTTAAAGTAGGTGGGGAGGCAATTATACAAATGAGGGGAAATTATACAAATTACACAGATCACTGGAAGACATTAAGCAGAGGACAGGGAGTTAGGAAGATACAGTCAGAGCGTAGGGTGTACCGGAGCCTATGGGGTGTAAAATCATTGAACACAGAAGGAAGTATTGATGAGAAGCCAAACAATCACCTCCCCTCTCATTCCCCTGCAGTGAGGCCTGTCAAAGCAAATGCCCGACTTATTCACGCAATGATGCCAGTCAGGATCCCACTCCAGAGTGAGACCCTCATGCCACAGCAGAAAAACCTGCTGTGGCTACACAGTCACCAATCACTGATGAAATGAAAAAATAGAGGCTTAAGGATATTATTCACAGTGACAAAGGTAGCTAATAAAGGAACTAAATAATGTAACTAAAGGAGAAGAGAGAGGTAACGACCGAGGGAAAAGAGAACATAATAGGTAGAGGGACAAATGGAAAACAAGAGAGAAAATTATTTATATTTGGGAACTACAAGTATTTCAGAAAAGCTAGTCTTTAGAATGTAAGGAAGGGATTGATGAGAGAGGATGATGCTACAGAAGAAAGTAGAGGCCAGGGCATTATGTCACACTAAGGAGAGTGTGAGATTTATCCTGAACGTAGCAAGCGTTTTAAACACAACATAACATGGTTAGATTTGCATTTCAGAAACATGACTCTGGCTCCTGTATGGAGATTTCTGAGAAACAAGTCTGGAGACAAGAAAATGACTTAGGCGGCTGCTGAAATCATCTACGAGCAACAGATAATCAATTGCTAAACTAAGAAAGTGGCAGTGGGCTGGAAGAATGCTTCTCAAACTTCAGCATGCATCCAAATAAATGACCTTGTTTAAAACACTGGGCCCCATGAGCCTTAGAATTTTATTCAGTATGCCTGAGATGGGACTCAAGAATTTGCATTTCTAGTAAGCTCCTCGGTGATGATAATGCTGTTGATCCAGAGGCCACACTTGAGGAATCACTGGCCTATAGGAACAAAAAAGATATTTGAGAGTAATATTATAATATAATATTATATTATAATGAATACTATATTATATAGTATTATATAGTAATACTATATAAGAAGTGGAATCAACAACACTTGGTGACTGGATGAAGACGCTGAAGAAAGGGAGGAGAAAGGAGTCATGATTCTTCTCAACTTTCTCCCTCGGGCAGCTGAGAGATTGTGGTGTCAGTCATCAAGGCAGAGAACACTAAGGAAAAACATATTTGATGGGGGCAAGGAAGTAGTATGAAGAGATCCATTTAAGTACATATCAAGCTTGATATTCACATTGAACATCAATCAATTCATATAAACTTGTAGACATGAAAAGGGAGAAATGGGGTAGAAACACAGATGTAAGAATCATTAGCATATATATGATAATTAGAGCCATGAGAATGAGTATGATTTCCCATGGTCAGTGAGTACTATGTGAAGTGAATAAAATACTTGAGGAACATAAAATTTAAGCAGAAAAGGATCTAGCACCACTAAGTCAACTGAGATAGAAAAAGAGGTAGAGGATATTCTATTGCTATATTGTTTGTAATAGCAAAAGATTGAAAATCAAATTTCCATCAACATGGGACTGGTTAAATAAATCATAACACTGCAGTAGAATTCTTTGCAGCTGTTAAAAAATAACAGAATGAGTAAGTACTTTAACTACTAAAAGATGTTCCAAATATATAGCATTTTGGG
>NW_017732006.1:847854-864948 GCF_001890085.2 Hipposideros armiger | reverse complement strand
AATATATATATATATATATATATATATATATATATATATATATATATATATATATATATATATATATATGTTCGTATAAATATGCAAATAGTATCTCTGGAAAGGTCCAAATGTCCAATCAGACATAAAGTGTAGGCCTAATATTAAGACAGCATTGATGTGAAAAGAGCCTGATATTATTTAATATTTAAATCACAAAAATAATTCTTATACTGATTCCATGATCACCCAACAACATTCCGAAACATTTCCATAGAAAGAGAATTCATTCTGCAGACTGTCCATTTGACAATTATATATTTTTATGGCAAATTAATCATTGGCATTCTATTACAGCTTTAAACATCCATCATTTGCAAGCTTTGTGAGCTTGAGGCAATATCCCTGGGTTCAGTCAGTTCTGGGAGATTACATAGAGGTTGTGAGTCTACAGAGCTAAGGGCTAAATCCTGGACTTAGATAAATTAACCAATATGAATTCTACCTTGTTAGGTATCTTGACAGCCAATTAGCTGGTCTTTCCTGGCCACACTCCAAGGGTACCATGATGTAAATTCAAGTTTCCACAAGAAACAGAGTTCATTTATAAAACTCTTCACCTTATCTTTATGTCACACATTTCACTGACTGATATCCAATTTACCAATGTACCCACGATTTCCACAGGACTGTGACCTCTAACCTCTCTCAACAGCCTCTACTCCCCGCCTCTAAGTTTGCCAGTATCGTTCCATCAAAATATTTCTTTCTACCATGAAAAGTATTTCATATATATATAGATGTACACTTACCAGGACCCACAGTCAAACCATAAGCTTTCTGAGGGAAAGATCTGTTTTATTCATCTTTGTATTCCAGAAAGATAGTACAGTACCTTGCACATCATAGACATTCAACACATTCATGTTAAATTGGATGGAAATCCCTGCTAATATATTACTTACCCAGATAAGGTAATTTCTTCAGCCACTTAAATCAAGGACCCTTACAGAATTCTCTTTCAAGTGTGACCTTTATTGTTGTAAGGGAGAAAGCTTTACCCACAAGCCTTTGACACCTTTCAAATGTAATCATCAATGAAGCCACTTACTCAACCTACTTATAAAATCTGCTAAGATAACAATATACTGTTATCTAGCAATGTCTAAAAATGGGTTTTCCATTCTAGCTAATAAAAAAAATCTCAACATACATGAACTATAGACTGATATTTTCCCTATTAGATTTTGGTTTTAAGATATGCCACACTAAAATGATGCCAAAGAAGATGCAAATTTTCTTTGAAACTGTAGAGAAGTGTTTGCAAACACTGCAGCAATTCCAGGTATGGAGAGAGCAGATGCAGGTGGTTAAGGAAGCCTGGCTCCACTACTGCAACTCATAGGTAGCAAACAGCTCTGCTTTTGCTGTTTAACATGGTGGTTTAGTACATGATTTTATTTTATAAAGGTTTCCACTAATTTTTTCTTTTTAGTTTGAAAACCCATTTGTTTAAAAAGGACTTATTAATCTCACAGTAACTCAGATTGTTATTATAAATTTTCCTGCTTTGTATCTACACAGCAGTACCAGGTAATGGAGCAATAGAGTACCTAGAATGTTAGATAACAGAATATTTTAAAATATGCTGCATACAATGTGATTCTCTCCTGGAAGTTAAAAATCCCACTTCTCTTTACCTTCTTTTAGTGGTTACTATTTATTCCAGTCATTTCTGTTACTCTCCTGTCTTTTAACTAACATCAATGTATTAATATAATGTCTTCAGTACTCTGTAGGACACAGAATGTGGAAAGGTCCCTGCCACAGTCTAAACTCTATGAAAGGGTAATCTCCCAGTGAAAAAATCTAAGGAGAGTACTTTCTGTTGAGTATTCAAAACTACTCCTCTTTTGCCAGGAAATTTCCCCAATATGGAAACACCAGATCTAAGGAAATTTCCCCAATATGGAAACACCAGGTCTATAAGAATTGAAGAATATCCCTTTCAGTTTTCATTTTATCTGATTCAAATAGAACTTCTAATTCCACAGGCTAGCTGCAAACTTTAAGATGTGAAAGACTAGTCTTTCATGTATAAAAAAAGTCCAATTGCTTCTCAGTGAAGAAGAACAAAATGGCAGAAAATGAAAAAAGGAGACTTAAATTGGGAATAGATGACAGTGAAATATGGAAGGAGGCAGTGGAGATCTAAGAAATTAGACCAGCTGTATTTTAATTACCAAGATTCCAAAATTAATCTAGATACATATTCCTGAACTCATCCTCAATGGAATTTAATCTCTGCTTCCCTTTATTTTAACTTGATTGGGGTATTACTGTCAGAATATCAGTGTCATCTGATAAACTACATTCTAAGTCATTGTATTATACACTGTTGGAAAAGATTGGCCTTCTGTTTTAACCACATTCAAATAAATGCCAGTACTATTTAATACATTGTAATTATTTCAGATCAAGCCTAAGCAAATAATCCTTACCCAGCCAGGAAGAGAACACCATCACTGAACCATGCTGTGCATATGTCAAATACCTTGATAGAGTAATAATGGCATATTAATCAGAGCACAGCTTAAATAGCCTGGCCACATGCTCTACATCAACATTAATATTCTGATAAACTAAGGAGACAACCAACCAATGTCACTATCATCCTATACCAATTGGAGTTTTCAGAATGAAAGATACTGGATCAGTTATCATCTATTTCCATACAGTATTCACAGTTACACATTTGAGCAACTTGAATCTAGACCCAAATCACTGGCTTCCAGCATTAAAACGCCCAGTCTTATATTTTAAATTAAATTTTAAATATTTTTTCAGATTCATCACTATACATCTCATAGCAAAAATTACACTGTGCTGGAACTGACTGACTACCAATTTTTAATGAATGTGTACCCACATGTACAAAGCTCTGTGTTTCAACAGTGATCAAGAGAAACACTATTTCAGTCATCATATTACTTAATGTGTAAGTCCTAGGTTCTAGTCTCAAATCTACCACTGAACTTGAAGTTAGTTACATAACCTTGGACAAGTCACTCAGTCTCTCAGGCTCTTTATTCTTGTTTTAAAATATAGTAGTTGGACTAGATGCTTTCCAGCACTAAAATACTATGACTATTCATGCTGCTACCACTGCTGAATTTTGTGTCATAAGAAGCAGATGAAAGTACTCATTATCCAAACATCACCTGCACAGTGTAAAGTATACTGACTTGTGCCTTCCTATAAACATACACATTAACTATGTCCAGTTTTAATCTACAAAGTTTCACTTGAGATTAGATTTTGGGGTCCTTGACATGCTATTGGGAAAGACATCATACTTAACACACACAGTATTAACATTTAAGAACTTTCTTTTATAGATTAAGAAGGCACAATAGAAGAAACTAATAATTTATAATTGTGAAAAACTAATTTGCATCTTTAGCTATGGACATGAACACACAGTGCCCCTTCATCTATATTATTTAATTCATCTGGATATCTGTGCTGCTACTAATTTGTCAAAAGGTCAAATGAATTTAAACTTCCAAAAGAAAGATATAGATTTACTCCCTGTATACTCCTTTGATGTTTTAATTATTATTTCTACTTGCAATTACTGGGACTGAGAAGTCAGAATTAAGAAGCTACGATCTGAAGTCTAAAGATTCAGGATCTGCTTAAAAGTCATAGAATTCCAATGGCGGAATTAATGGCGGAAATTCAAGTTTAACTCTCTCACTTTAGAAGTCAGATACAAATACATAGTCACACTTACATACCCATGTAACCAAGGGAATTAACTGATATCCTACAGCTAGCCAGTGACAGTGAATACTTGTACCATCCATCCAGCTCTTTCCACTACAGGAAATGATTGCCCTTGATATATGCAGATGACCAGCTCCAAAATTCTTTCCAGTCTAAATTTCTTGGCTCCCTAGAAATGGTTAAAATCCAGATGGCTCACTATCTTACTGAACACAATTGGGCCTTCCATTTTCTGGGTGGACCTGAGAGGAACACTCTCTCAGTCAGTTCTTAGTTGCAAGTAATGAAAAGACATTGGCTGATTTAAGAAAGAAAATAATTTTTTAAAAGATGTCTGGATAGTTTCCAGAATCACCAGACAATAAGGAGAAACAGGCGAGGAAAGTAGACAGGAACAAGGGAAGCTAGGCAGCATCTAGCCTGTGAGGTCACACACCACATTGGTGGCATCAGCACTACAGCAACCACTGCACTCTGGACCGTGCATGTTTCTGGTACCCCTCCTGCCATCACCCTAGACTGGATTCTTTCTCTAGGTTATATACTTCACGGTTCAAAGAGTGTTAGAAGTGAAGCACTGCACCTATGCCCTAGCTGCAAGGCAGATTGGGGAACAAGCATATGGCCCTTCCAACTTCTACTATGCAAAGGAAGCATCGGTGCAGGACTGCTCCACATATAGGAAGGGGTCCAGATCCGGAGGAGCTAGCCAGCTAGCCAGCTGGACAAACAGATGAACAGATGAATAAACCCTTATCCACAACAAATAATATACTTGAGAAACTTAAAGAAATACATCATATCTGTATCAATTAAGTCCCTCTAAAAGTAACTGCGAATAATCACTATACAATAGTCAAACTAATCTCAAAAATTTAATAATCGTGTAGAAGCTCATTTTAGAATGATGCATATGTCTAATTTTAGAATGATGCATATGTCTAAGAGGACCCACATTAATATGTTTATGCTATTACCTTTGGGTAGCAGAAAATGAGTAATTTTGAAAATTAATACTTAGCTAGAGCTTCTAAATTTTTCTGCCACTTATATGCATTGTGTATGTCATAATTTTTTACCAAAATAATAGTGAAGTGAAAAGCTTTCTAATTCTATTGGTGATTTTATATAATTCCAAAAACTTTAATAACATATCATGCTTTCTCAGAAAGCACATATTGCTTTTTATGACATTCACAAAAAAATAAAATGCCTTTTTAAACACTAATTTTATTTTTACACTTGTTTTATAGACTTAAAGAATCACATTTTTCCACACACAATTTCCTTAAAGAGTGGAATCTTTTAAATTATTTTTAAAAGGAAGGGACGTAGTTCTAACTCAGAGGGTAGTTAGCCTGTCAGAACACCCTGTATTTTCCTCTTCACCAATTCATACATTTCCTTTCCTGGCAAGATTTACTGCCATCAATTGCAGTTGTCTATAGCTTCCTGCTTCTCTTGTTCCTGAACTGCTAATTTGTAACATTTGGATTTTTTGGCATTCTTTCCTTCTTTCCCCCAAATACCCAAGCCCTCTACCCCTTAATTTTGCTGGTTGATTGTGTGCCCAGTCACTATTTATAACTGGAGATAATCCCAGATTCGGACAGCTGGTCTGGTTCTGAGCTCTGTAATCCCACTTAGTTTTACCACATATGACCCTGGGCCAAAAACACATTAAGGGCGTGTATATGAACTAAGAAGTTGAACAAACATGAAGCAAATGTATGTACACAAATATGGATCCCATACTGTCAAGTTTGCATACCATGCTTTAAGGGAGAGAGAACTAAAAAGTACAGCGACGAGTACATTTGGTATCTTTTTATGCAGGGATGACGCTTCCCCTCCAGGCAGGTAGGCTCCTAGCGTCATGTGAGTGGGCCATGCTGTTTCCTATTGTTTCTTTCACCAGGAACATCCTCCTTGAACCTCCCCACCAACCTTAGGACTACACTTTGCTCAAAGAACAGTTCAAACTCTTTCTCCTGAGGGAGAAACAAATACAAAGCTAAAAATGGAAAAGAGGAATACAAACTTTAAAAACAGACATAAATAATAATCATAGGTCCCATTGCTACCAAGTACCAGTCTTACTCCTCACATCACATCAACCTTAAAAGCATGGGATGATTATACCTACTATGTTACAGATACTGTGACCATTACAGTAAATATAACATCGTATCTGTCGTTAGAGAATTTTCAGTCTGATAGAACCAAATAGGTGCAAAAATAATTCAATACAATGGATCTAAGTGCAGAGATAAAGCGAAAGTGTGCCTAAACACAAGAGTTTGTTACAGCCTGGATTTGGGGAAGGCTTCTGCAAGAAAACCCATTTTATAGATAAAAAAATTGACATCCGCAGAGGTTGAATGTTCATGATCACAAACTAGTAATTGGTGGAGTCAGAAATCAGACACAGCAGGTCTGTTTGAGCCCAACATCCTCACTCTTTCCACTGTGGGAAGTTAACATATTCATCTGTACACTCCCAACACCAAGTGTATTAGTTTCCTAGGGCTGCTGTAACACATTACACAAACTTGGTGTCTTTTAACAATAGAAAGTCATTCTCTCACAGTAGTGCAGATTGGACATCGGAAATCATGGTGTCGGCAGGGTTGGTTCCTTCTGGAGGCTCAGAGGGAGACTCTGTCCCATGCATATCTCCTAATTTATGGTAGGTGCTGGCAGTCCTAGGTGTTCCTTGCCTTGTACATGTATCATGCCCATCTCTGCTTCCATCTTCACGGCCTTCTCCTCTATGTTTCTCCTTTGTCTGTGCATCTTAAATCCTCCTCTCCTTTCTCTTATAAAGACACCAGTCACTGATCTAAGGCCCACCCTAAATCCAGGATTATCTCATCTAAAGAACCTTTACTTAATTACATCTGCAAAGTTTCCAAATACGGTCACATTCACAGGTACCTGGGATTAGGACTTATCCTTTGGGGGGACACCATTCAACCTATTACACAAAGCACATTGTTTACAAGCTGTTCTAGTTTTTACTGCTCAGTTGAAGGCCTCGGATTTATCCAGGGATTTGTGGAGAACACCCAAGCATGCACACAGCCCTGAGCATGCAGGCCATTTTCCAGACCACCGGGGATAGGTGTGAGACCCACTGTGGCTGTCTCATTCCCGTTGTCTCCCTGTTAAATTTCTCACCAGTCTTATTCGTTTCTTGCTTTTCCCAACTATTAGCACAGCTTCAGGCTAGCTGCATCATTAGACAATCCTGTGTATTTTCTATTTCTAACAATTGAGGGCATGGGATTTTCCAATGTCCTCTCCAAATCAAGTCATCCCCTTCCAGCTGCTAAGCTCCTCTTTTTCAAGGTTTGTCCCACCAAACTATCACATGATGAGAAAGAGGGAGGCAGAAAAGGAGCAGCCCAGTTTAATAAAGCACAGACTCATTGCTTATACCCGAAGTTTAGCAGCTCTTGTTAAATAAATACTTATCAATTTGTTGTCTGCCCCTAGTCAATCTCAAGATTTCTGAAATGGTTGTTTTTGGTAGTATTATCCAGTTTTATCGTTGTTTTTTTGGGAAGAGGATTTGCTGTGTTCCTCAGTCTACCATTTCAAATGTCTCACTCCTCAATCTCCAGATATTAACTTAAAAAAAAGTCCATTGCCACATTGCAACTGTGCTCTCATTAGTGAAAGGAGGGAGGCAGAGAAGTCTTCAAAAATGCTCACGCTGCACAGGTATGGTGGGCCTGGATGGAGCAGAAACTGACAACAATTCAGATTCTTTTTCCCTTCAAGCATATTTATTGTCTACATACCTCAGTATCTCAACAGTGAAAGAAAAGAGTAGAATTGCCTAAGCCTATATTTTACAGAATGAAAGGAAGAGTCGAAAATCATCTACAGATAAAATAATCCATCTAATCAAGATGCAAATTGCGACAGCAGTTGCAGATTACTCTGTACACACAGAGAAATACTTGCCTATTATTATTGTCCCTGGACCGCGTTGATTCACTTAAATATTTATGAAGATTTTTTCCTTTTTACTTTATAAATTTATAAGCCTGTTATTAGGAAATTTCCGTAGCTCTTCTTTGTCTGACGAGGAAGCCACATCATTGAAAACCACTCCTTTTATAATACAGTCCAGCTCAAAGGTGACAGCTGTAATTGTTCATTGACTTTGGGCCACTAAGATACAAAGTAACTATCTATCTTTCCATTGATTCTTTCACCTGAAAATCCCCCCAAACACAACTGCAAGATAGTCTCTCTTTCAGAGGCTACAAACTGGTAAACTTTGGCTGAAAAATAGATTTCATTTAGCTTTCCTTATGCCTTTTAAAATATTGAGCTAACAATTTAAAACTCCACATAGTTCATATAAAAATACAAACACCTGCCTTTGTTTTTTTTGAAAAAAGTCCTGCTGATACCAACCTTAATAATGTCTGCCCTTTATAAACAGAGAAAGCAATCTCCAACATGTTGCAATCCTCACCTGTTCCTATAGTTTCTGGAACACGGGGAACCAATGTCAGTGACCATCAATCATTTCACTTGCATTATTTTTCTTTTTATAGTAGAGAAACATTTTTATGTAAAAATGTCTCTATTAAAAATGGGAAGAAAAAATAGAAACTAAGATGGCTATTTGACTACATTTTACCCAGTTCTCTTCAGTTACTAATGCTCTCTGTCTGGCCCCCATAGGCATTTCAGTTTATAGTCTCTGTTTTTTGTCCCTAGATTAGAACCAAATAATCTCTTAAAATAAAAAGTAATTCAAGATTGTGGGGTTCTTGCTTATCAGGTTGGCCTATGCCAGAAAGAAACCAAAAAGCTATCCAAAGGCCAATTGATCATATAGTGTCATATTTACATGAGTTCAAATCCTAGCTTTGCCACTATAGATTTTCTGATTTGTGGCAAATTACTTAATGTTGCTGAGATTCAGTTGTTCTGTCTATAAAATGGGGATAATAATGGAATCCAGCTTCTAGGGTCATTTAAGGGTGAAATTAAGTGCATAGTAAGTGTTAAATGCTAAATACATTGTAGAACCAAACCAAAATGGAGTTCCTTATGGCAGTGACAAAATTGAGACAGGCAACACTTCCCTGATCCAAACAGGGGAGAAGACCACCAAGCAATCAATCAGCTGAGAAAGCCAAATAACCTCCACATTACCCCATATAAAACCCTTAGTCTGGGCCAGCCGAGTGGCTCAGTTGGTTAAGAGCTCGCTCAAGAGTGTGAGTTCTGAGCAACAGCAGTTTGAGTCGTGGCCTGAGCTGAGCTGCCGCTGAGCTGCCGCTGAGCTGCCAACAGGTGGCAGGATGGCTCAGCTAAAAAAAAAAAAAAAAACCCTTAGTCTGAGAGCAACTCAGAATTCATTGCTCAAGTAGCCTTGAGTTTCTGGGTTTGCAGGTCAAAAGCCTTGCAACAAAATCATCTTTCTACTTTGTTTGACTCAGTGTTTGAGTTTGATTTTTGACATGTTTGCTATTATTATTATTATTATTATTATTATTATTATTATTACCATTATTATTATTATTATAAAGCAACTGCCCCTTTAAATACTTTCATATTGTCCAGTGTCAGTGGAATTGACAATCATGCTTGCAAAATGAATCTATCGCCAGACACTTATGAACACTTTTATAAAATTATGTCTACACAACTTAAATTAAATACGAAACAAAGCAACTAGCTAACAGGTTGAACCACCATAGACAGTTAATTTGCCTGGATAATTCACATCCTAATTTTTTTTTAACCTTCAAAGGAGGTAGTAGAACTTGGGTCCTGAAATGCCTAAATCTCTATATCAACGTTCCAGTTTACTCATTTTGCCTACATAGTCTTAATTTTTTTTAATAACTTGTTTAAAAATAACAACTATATCTTCAAAAAAATTCCCCTTACGGTTCTACAATTATTGATATCCAATCTAACTAGAAGTCCCTTGAGCTCTCTTCTCTACCTCTGGCTTTTTTCCTTTCCAAAGGAGGTACTTACAGTGAAACTCCTTTCACATTGTCTCCAAAACCTCTGCTTAGATGGTTAGGGATTTATGGCAGCGTCGGGGTGTAATGTGGGGCAAGGAAAGAAAAGAAATCAGGTACCTAATACAAAGGAATGAACACAGCCTCAGTTGTAATTTTACCCAGAAGAGATCATAGGCAGCTATTAGATTTCAACATATGCATTCTATAACTGCACTACGGGGAAAATACATGGGCATAAACACCACTGAATAAAGTATAATGAGTCTTAATTATAGGTCCTGGAAGCAATCTATATGCTGAAACATTGCCCAGCACACAGGGAGATCCTCACACTTCAGCCCTAAGCAGAACATGAAATCTGTAGCCCCAAGTACACTTCCTATGCTATTCTGGTTCCCAAAGGCTTTAATTTCAACTCCAGAGCAATTTATGATGTGTACCATAGAGTTCCAGAGCAAAGCAAGACATTACATTGGCTGATTAAATCAAGCAAGTCAAAATAGCCACATCAAAATGTAAAAAAAAATTTTTTTAATTACCAAGTAGTATATGCTACAAACATTCCTCATCTTTACCCCAATCCTGGGGCTCAGGAATAGAGAATAAGCTTCAGGAATGAGACATCTCATATGACAAGGGATGTTTTTTCCCCTGAAAGTTTAATGGTTCTTAGAAAATAGGCAACTCGAATGTTGGAAATAGATAGGATACTACAAAGGGCCAGTTTCAAGTTTCATATGGGCCACTAAAGATAACATTAATGCCAATAACATGATACTATATAGAGAGAACCCCAAAGATTCCACCAAAAAACTATTAGAACTGATAAATGAATTTAGTAAAGTAGCAGAATACAAAACTAGTATTCAGAAATGAGTTGCATTTTTATACACCAATAACAAACTATTAGAAAGAGAAATTAAGAAAACAATCCCATTTACAATTGCATCAAAAAAAAAAAAACCAACCCCAAACTACTTAGGAATAAATTTAATCAAGGAAATAAAAGACCATGCTCATGGACAGGAAGAATTAATATAGTTAAAATGTTCATACTACCTAAAGCAACCTATAGATTCAGTGCAAACCCTATCAAAATACCAATAGCAATTTTCACAGAAATAGAACAAATAATCCTAAAACTTATATGGAATCATGAAAGACCCTGAATAGCCATGGCAATCCTGAGAAAGAAGAACAAAGCTGGAGATATCATGCTACCTAATATCAAATCATACTACAAGCCCACAGTAATCAAAACAGTGTGGCATTGGCATAAAAACAGACACATAGATTAATGGAACAGAATTGAGAGCCCAAAAATAAATCCATATAATCTTTGACAAAGGAAGCAAGAGTTTATATTGGAGTAAAAAAAAGTCTATATAATAAATGGTGCTGGGAAAACTGGACAGATACGTGCAAAAAATGAAACAGGACCACCTTCTTATGCCATATACAATACACTCAAAATGGATTAAAGACTTAAATGTAAGACCTGAAACCATAAAACTCCTAGAAGACAATATAGGAAGTAAACTCTCTGACATTACCTCTAGTAATATTTTTACTGATCTATCTCCTTGGGCAAGGGAAACAAAAGAAAAAATATCAATAAATGAGACTACATTAAACTAAAAAGGTTTTTCACAGCAAAGGAAACCATCAACAAAACAAATGACATTCTACTGAATGGGAGAAGATATTTGCCAGTGATACATCTGATAAGGGGTTAATCAAAAATTTATTAAAAATAACAACAACAAAAAAAACTCATATACCTCAACACCAAAAAACAATCCAATTTAAAAATGGGCAGAGGACCCAAATAGACATTTCTCCAAAGAGGACATACACATGGTCAATAGACATATGAAAAGATGCTCAACATCACTAATCATCAGAGAAATGCAAATAAAAACCACAATGAGATACCACCTCACTCCTGTCAGAATAGCCATTATCAATAAATCAACAAACAAGTTTTGGTGAGGATGTGAAGGAAGGGGAACCCTTGTGCACTATTGATGGGATTGCAAATTGGTGCAGACACTATGGAAAACAGTATGGAGGTTCCTCAAAAAATTAAAAATAGAACTACCTTAGGACCCAGCCATTTCACTGCTGGGTGTTTATCCAAAGAAATCCAAACCACTAACTCAAAAAATATATATTCACCCTTATGTTTACAGTGCTATTTACAACAGCCAAGATATGGAAACAACCAAAATGCCCATCAATAGACAATTGGATAAAGAAATTGTGGTATATTTATACAATGGAGTATTACTCTGCCACAAAAAAAGAATGAAATCTTACCATTTGCAACTACATGGCTGGACCTAGAGGATATTATGCTAAGTGAAATAAGTCAGACTGAGAAAGACAAATACCATATGATCTCACTTATATGTGGAATCTAAAGAACAGAATAAACGAACAAACAAAACAGAAATAGACTCATAGATACCGAGAACAAACTGATGGTTGCTAGATGAGAGGGGTGTCGGGAGGATAGGTGAGAAAGCTAAAGTAATTAGGAAGTACAAATTGGTAGTTACAAAATAGTCACGGGGGTGTGAAATACAATATGAGGTATATAATCAATAATGTAAAAATTATGCATGGTGTCAGGTGGGTACTAGACTTATGGGGGGATCACTTCTTATACAAATGCTTAACCACTGCACTGTACACCTAAAACTAATACAAAATAATATTGAATGTCAACCGTAATTTATATATATTAATTACATATTTATATATCTATATATATTCACACAATGTAAAGTACAGCATAGGGAATATAGTCAATGGTATTGTAACAGCTATATACAATGTCAGAGGGGTGGTGGACTATTAATAATTGGGGTTATCACTTTGTGAGGGGTGTAAATGTCTTATTGTTGTGTTGTTTTGTATACCTGAAACTAATAATAAAAAAAGACAACATGAATAAAACAATGAAAACTAGGTTCTTACCATACAATAAGCATTATTAAAAGTTCAGAGGTGAAATCAAGAGCTAACTTTTCCTACCCCGTCTCTCCATCAGCCCCTCCATGCTTCCAAACTCATTTTATCCTCTTTAAATTCATCCTCTTGTAAAACTGAAGTAAGCACTGGTAGGACAAATAATTAGGACAACTGAAAAAGAAACAAAATATGTTTTTCTGCTTTTAATGTGTTAGAGAGTGAAACTGTCCACAAAACTATAAAACACAAAAAACAACACATATGCATGAACAGAACAATATAATGAATGCATGTATTTTGGACCAATGCAAGCTTTGGACCAAACAAGACTGAAGGAAATGAACAATGGGCTACAAGGTCAGAGACTGGACTATAATCCTGAATACTGGCCCTCACTGCCTGTGTAACCCTTTACAGAACACTGCTGCTCTCTGGGACCAGTAAATGAAGTGACTAAATAAGACTGAAAAGTTCCCTTTAGGCTCTGACTTGAACTTAATACAAAGAATGTCAGACTTTCAAAAGATGTGTTGCTGTATTCCATAATGGGTGTGGTTTAAATTACTAGACAAATCCTGAAATTTTCAGTTTAGTGCTGTTTATTGTAACAGGTTTTGTCCCAGTTTTCACAAATGAGTCTTTAAGTATACACAGAATATAGAGTAAAAAACCAGTTACATAAGGTAGAATTAACCATAGAAACTTCCTAGGGGTTTATTCTGAAAAAGAGAGTAGATGATATGTTTAAAACTATGTCAACATAAGAAACGTCCAAACCTGCAGAGAAGTTTAATGAGTTTATTTGAGCCACACTGACAACAACTGCCGGGAAGCAAAATCTTAAAGGGTTAAGAAAATGCTCTGGAGAATGGCCATTTTGCAGCTTATTTTATACATTACAATCAAAGGAAGAGACATAAGGAAGGTTACATGAAATCCATTGGTGGTAGATTAAGAGGGCAAGAGAAAACAAAGCAGGGAAATTTCTGGGATTGGATAAAAAGTAAAAGGGAGATACACATACTTCTTTTACATTGGTGGGTACAGGATAGTTAATAATTAACATTTACAGCACATAGAAATGATATGTGGGGAACAAGATAACAATGAGGGGTTTTGTAGTGCTCTGGTGAGCTGGGTTGTACCCTGAGAGATCTGAAAAAAGAGATTACTCTGATATTATATCAGATGCAAAAAGACAATAAACAGGCTCACTTAAGGTAAAGATTGACCTTTGTCAAGGAAACTACAGGCCAAAGATGTGACTACCGACCATGACCCACTTTTAATTAGGAATTCTTATGTTAGACCATCCTCTGTGGTTCATTTTGGTCTCTGAGTTTATTAGGTCCATGATGCTCGCCTCTCCTGAGCTTGTCAGGTTTAGTATGCAGCCCCTTTATCATCCACAACTACAAACTTCCTCTAGAAAAATACACTAACACATTTTGCATATAATTTTAGAAGATTCACAGATGTTCAGAATGATTGAATTTTGAGAAAAATGAATTTAACCATGAGAAGTAAGAGGGGTTTATCTAATGAGGGCTACCTAGCTGGTGGGGAAAAGGTTTTCCATGTGGTACCTTGCTTAAAATCTATATACATTGTTATTTGACAGCCACTTTATAATATAATAAAGCTTATTGTAGTTAGTCTCCAACAAAACTCTGAGACGTCTTGAAACTAGAAGGCAAATACAGCATTGTCGTCATATTTAAGACTTTGAAACATTAACAGAATATTTTCATTCATTCATTCATTCATTCCAAAGAGGAAACGCTGTTCATTTTCATGCGAAGACCAGCTTCCTTTTCATTCTTAGAAAAAATAAAATGCGACATAAAGCATGACAAGACGCCCTCTTCTGTTTCTAAACAGTTAATGCAGGATTCTTTGAATCCCAGCCATTTGGAGAGCTTCATATTAAACTGTGAACACAGCAGGATTTTAAAATCCTAAAGCACTTCTACTGACCTCCAGCAATCGGAATATCTCCTTACACAGCAGAAGTTTCTCTATGCCAATTAAAAAGTCCTTATTCTACTCTCTGTGTAATAGCACACACTGTTCCTGGCTGAGAAGAAAATAAATTAACCTTGGGCTGGCGGCTGTTCACCTGATTTCCCTGGGTGAGTGAATGAGCTCACCAAATGTATAAATAATGTGCCCAAATTTCCTCGTTGCTCAGTTTTTTTTTTCTTTTAATATATTCATTGCCCAGAAGCCTTGAGCATGATTCCAAATGGCTAATATGTTAATGCTCTCACCAGGGCTTGAATCAGTTGCTGAAAAAAACCAGTATGAGAACAGTAAACCCAGATGGCCCAAACTTCCTATTCTTTGTTGGCAGAAATTTGGTGTGCAACTGGCAAAGTTTGACAAATTATGCAAAGAAACACATGTAAAAGAACAGTTCTGAGATCCAATTTGAGGTGCACAGTTGTTTTAGTGGAACTACCCCTGGGCTGCTGCCAATTGCATCTGGGCAGGAAGGAAATGCAAATTAAAAGGCAAAATTAGGCCATTTTAGAGCAAAGAGGTTTTTCAGCAAAAGCTCAGCGCTAAGACTAAAGAATAAAGAAGGTATTATTTAGCTGTAAATTGGATTGATTGATTCTTTTTCTTGGTTATTCTACTGCTTCTTTCCCTCTTCCCCAGAGTGACTGAGGTGTTTTGATAAGGGCTTGGTATTTCTGCAGTGCCAGTTCTCATTGTTGCTGCACACAACCTCTTTTCATCTCATTCAACTACAGAAAGCGATTTTGTCTTTCTATAAAACCTATAACCTTTACTGAAATCAAAGCTAACTGCTTTTGGTTTTTTTGTTTTTGTCTTTTAATCATCTTCCAAAGTAAACAAATCACTCTAATCTAGAAAAGTAGACTTTGAAATCAGAACTGAATTTTAGACATCTCTATACTACAAGTGCTGTGAACTTGAGATTCCTCAGCCATGAGATCCAGACATATCTGTTTCAATTATATCATCAAGTGGCTGTTAGAATAAAATGAGATTATATATGAAAATTCACTGTAATACTGTTCTTAGCCCTTATTATCTATTAGCTTATCTAATCCTCACAACAACTTTATAAAGACTATTTTATCCTTCTTTTATAGATGAGGAAACTGAGGCAGAGAAATTAAGTAACTTGCCTAAGGTCTCCCAGCTACTAAATTGAATCTCTGAGATTCAAACCCAGATAGTCTGGTTCCAGAGCTCATGCTCTATAGAACTATACACACCACCTTCCATGTGGATGTGAAGTGTCGTTATTCATTCATTTATTCATCAGCTATTTATTGACCATATACCATGTGCCACACACTCTTAGAATATGAATAAAAATTAGGTTTTTATTACTTTTCATTTTCACTCTCTTTACCCTATGGGAAATGAAGAGATGGTATAGGAAGAAGGAAAAAAAAAAGACAAAACCCATCATTAGACCCTCTTCAAAACAATCATATAGAACCTTAAGATGATATAATTCAGATGAGAGGACCCCCTGCAGCATAGACCCAGTTAACATGGATTAGAAGAGTTGGGGTGGAGAAAGCAATGATGCCCGACAGGCTATCTCCCCTTCCATAGGCAGGTACAGAGGGGAGAAGGCGGCAAAAGCACAGACAAGCTAAGTCAGGGCCATGGTTTCCAGCTCAATGAACAGCAGAATCACTGAGCAGCAAACCCCAAAGCCCCAGACACCTATTTCTCAGCCTTGTTCACTAGGTTGCTATAAGATCCAAGGAGACAACCTCTGTGAAGGCACTTGATGGGCTGTGAAGTGCTCTCTAATGATAGACATGATGAGGTGACCCGCAGTGAGTGAGCCCTGGTCTCAACAAGGACTCCAAAACTGGTAGCTCCAAAAAAGGAAACATAGATATTGTATTGAATTTTTTAAATGTGGGCAGAGGGATTCAAGTCTTAGAATTTATTTATAATTAACTAGGAAAAAAATTAGAAAAGGGATAATAAATAGTTTTAACACTACTATGGCTTTCTCTTTCCAAAACAATCTTCTCCAAAAGCTTCAAATACGTTTACCTTCATTATTTAATCACCTTACCCTGTAGTAAGTAGTCATTCCTATTATTTACCCTACTTTTAAGAAAGGGAGAATTTAAGTGAAACAAGAATAAGTGGGACTGTTATATTGTGATATAATAAGAAATATAGGGCTGGCCGAGTGGCTCAGCTGGTTAAGAGCTCGCTCAATAGTGCGAGCTCTGAGCAACAGGGTCACCGATTTGATTCCTGGCTGAGCTAAGCTGCCAACAGGTGGCAGGATGGCTCAGTTAAAAATAAAATAAAATAAAATAAAATAAATTAAAAAAAA
>NW_017732006.1:829579-847315 GCF_001890085.2 Hipposideros armiger | reverse complement strand
TGAGTCGCTGGCGACGGCGTAGGCTGCAGCCCCTGTGGCAGTGGGTTGCCATGGGCTACTGTGTGTAGCCAGCAGCCAGCGTGAGCAGCCATCCAGAAGCCAGCGACTGATCTGCCTCACCAGGGAAGAGTGCAATGATGGTACCAACTTGGGCCAGTGAAGCAACATCCTCCACAACTAGATTGAAGAACAAAAGGACAGTAAATTGTCTGTTCCCTTTCCCCCAATTCCCCAGCGCTGTTTCCATCCCCCAATTCCCCAATAAAAATCTTTAAAAACAAAGTTTAACAACATATTTCAGAGAGCTTCCAGGATGGTGAATACATTCATGTACCAGGAAGGTGGCATATCACAAACTCCATAAAGACAGGAGATCCTGCACTCAAGACCCTTCCAGACCTCACCCCATTACTCTTCATCTGGCTTTTCATTTTTATCCTTTATAATATCCTTCATAATGAAATAGTAATAGTAAGTCAAGAATTTTCCTGAGGCCAATGAGCTATTACAGCAAATTATCAATTAACAAACTTGAGGAAGGACTTGTGGGAACACCAATTTGTAGCCAAGTCAACCAGAAGTGTGGGTTACTTGGGGACATACTACTTGCAGTTGGCATCTGAAGTTGGGGGCAGCATTGTGGGACTGAGTCCTTAACCGCTGGGGTCTCTAACTCTGGATAGTTAGTGTCAGAATTGAATTAAGTTGTAGGACAGCCAGTTGGTGTTCACAGAGAATTAGATAATTACTTGGTGTGGGAAACCCACACATTTGGTGTCAGAATTGTTGGTAATAATAAAAACAGATAACAGCAAAACATTTATGCGTAATATGAAAAAATGCTCAACCTCACTAATCATTAGAGAGATGCAAATAAAAACCACAATGAAATACCACTTCACTCCAGTCAGAATGGCTATCATCAATAAATCAACAAACAACAAATGCTGGTGAGGTTATGGGGAAAAGGGAACCCTGGTGCACTGTTGGCGGGACTGCAGATTGGTGCAGCCACTATGGAAATCAGTGTGGAGGAATCTCAAAAAACTGGAAATAGAACTACCTTATGACCCAGCAATTCCACTCTTGGGTATCTATCCAGAAAAACCCAAGACGCTAATTCAAAAAAATATATGCACCCTTATGTTCATTGCAGCGCTATTCACAATAGCCAAGACTTGGAAACAACTGAAATGCCCATCAGTAGATGACTGGATTAAGATACAATGGTACATTTACACAATGGAGTATTACTCAGCTATAAAGAAGAAGGAAATAGTACCATTTGCAACAATATGGATGGAACTAGAGAACATTATGTTAAGTGAAGTAAGTCAGTCAGAGAAAGACAAATACCATATGATCTCACTTATATGTGGAATCTAAAGAACTGACTAAATAAGAAATGTAAACAGAAATAATCTCAGAGACACAGAGGAAAAACTGAGGGTTACTAGTTGGGAGGGGGTGGGGATGAAGGAGACAGGAAGGGACGAGACAATACAAATTGGTAACTATAATATGGCCTCAGGGATAGAAAAGACAGTCTGGGGAATATAATCAGTAATGTTGTAAATGTTTTTTAGGGAGCCAGTTGGACTCATGTCTTGTTAGGAGACCACTTCATAGACGGCATAGAGGCCTGACCACCACACTGTATTTCTGAAGCTGATGTTGAATAATATTGTATGTCAACTATAATTATATATACATATAGTCATGCGACATGGAGTAGAGAGTGGGAATGGAGTCAATGGAATTGTAATAGATAAGCATGATATCGGGGGTGGGAGGGCAGTGGATGGGGGAGGGGGGTTGTTACTTTGTGAGGGTGTAAAGGATAACTATTGCATTGTTCTGTACAACTGAAACTAATAATAAAAAAAATTTTTTAATGAGAAAAAAAAAACCACGTTTATGCATTTCCACACAAAGCCACTGCATGTCGTCACCTGCCAGGAAAAAGATTCCCCTATCAGGGAACATGCATACTTTCTTCCATTTAGACGTATCAGTTTCTTGTTGAAGATGCTGGCTAAATATGGACCCTGTCCTCTCCCATAAGCTGCCCTTCTGATAAATATGAATAGTATTAACTTGAAAAGTGCAACTCCCTTCCCTCACCATACCCTTAGCCCTATCTTCTAGGATCCCTAGAAAGAAGAGGATAGTGGGGCCCATTGTTATCAATCAGTTCTCTACCACATACCACACACATACACACACACACACACACACACACACACACACACACACACACACACACACACTTTGAGTGCATTACACCTTCTTGACTCTGAACTTGCTGGTAAGCTTCACGGACATAGATGAAATGGACAAGAGGTTCTCTAAGGTCACAGTACTCAGTCAAGCAATCCAGAGAGATCCAGGGCCATGAGACATTTACTCAAAACAACAAATTCAAAATCATTTCAGCAAAATGAAAGAGTAGGCAGAAATAACTAGAGACATTTTTCAAAAGTAAAGTGGAAGGGTGAAAGGTGTGTGTGATTACAAAATGGCAAAGAAAGATGAGGCTTCATTGTCAGCGATGCTTTTCTGCCAAGCTGGGCTGTCATTTAGAAGCAGAGGGGTCATAGAAGGCACCAATAACACTGAGGTGCCTGGAAACTTCTCAAACTCAGCTTCGGATAGACCTGTGGAGTCTATCTAGATGGAAGCTCACATATCAAAACGGATTTAGGATTTCTCTGAAAAAGCACCTCAAAACAGAAAGCGATTAACACACTAGTTACCAGAGCTTAACAAGGGGAGATGTAAATTCTGAAGCTTTTTGGAACATATATTCTTCTAAAGGCAGAAGAACTAATAAAGTGACATAGGATCAGAGATTCTTAAAAATTGTTTTAGAGATATAGACCCTTATTCCAGTCAACAAGTTCCTGTACCCTCTGACTGAAAATGTCCAGAGATCAGGAGGTTTACTACCAAGGCAGTCTTACATTTTTAAATGCTAATTTAAAAGGAAAACTGCTTTTCTTTTTGCATTGGGCTTAAATCTGCCACCATATAACACACATTTACTGATGCTAGGACTTCTGGGGTAGTGAGAATAAGTCTCCATGAGAGGCCTTGAAAAATGAAGACGGTCATCCATTCCTCTCCACACCTGCAGTTCTCCAAACCAAACACAGTTGACCCTTGAAGGGGTTTGAACTGCTTAAGTCGCTTTACATTCAGATTTTTTTCAGTAAGTACAGTCAGCCCTTTCTATCTGTGGGTTTCCCTTCTGCAGATTCAACCAGCCTTGGATTGAAATGATATTGTTGCATTCAAAACCAGTTTCCCAACCACAGATTCCCAGGCCCAGGTCAAAAATACTGTTTTCAGTACAGGGTTAGTTAAATCTACTGATATAAAGGATGGACTGTAGTTACGTTCTGGGGAGTCAAAAGTTATATTACGTGTATTTTCTACTCTGGCGGTCAGCACCCCTAACCCCTGAGTTGTTGAAGGATCAACTGTAGTTACAGTTCCCTTTGAAACTCAGATGTCATAGTTTCTAGATCTCTCAAAGCCCCAGGGACTATGTTTTGGTATCAAATTTCAGGGTTCCTATGAACCCCCAGAATGCTTGTTAAAGATGAAGACTGCCAGCATCACTCCGGGCCCCCCATTCTGATGTAGTCAGTTTATCTAGGATGGGCCCTGAATCACAATGTTTAGGTCTCCCATCCTGATGCAGGCAGCCCAAGACCCACACTTGATAAACTGCATGTATATATTCTTGTTGCATTCAAGTGTGATATCACAAATGGGACATGACACTCCAAATTCCCTCTCACTAATTCAGGGCCCAGTGATACCATTACCTTCTCTGATCTGGATACATGTGCCTATTCCAAAGTCTCACCTCTTTTGAATGAAATATTTTGTCACATCTGTCCTTTGGGAATATGACTACAAGACCCATTAACTTTGATGTCTAAATTAGCATGTTTTCTAGATGACCCAAATCAGAACTGTGAAAGTTTTATTTGGATTTTTATTATGATGGGAGCAAGAACAATTCAAAAATAACATTTCAAGTCCTGACCCTGGTCCTGCCTGACAGAGAAAGTCCTGAAATCCTGCACTATTCTTACACGCTGGTCTCTTTTTAGCTGAAACTTCACTATTATTGTAACCTTTGGAAAATTATTCACTATTTTAAAACTTAATCATGTTACATGCCCATTCTTACTTTTGATCAGAGACCACCCTGTCAGCATTCTTCAGAACTCCCCAGTGTCACAGGTTCTGTGGACAATTATCAATCCCTTTTTAGGAAAAGCAAAGGACAGAACAGGTTCCGTTTACAGCTGGGGTCCAATGGCAGAAGACATAGTGTCCTACCCAGCAGAACATTAACATGGGAAGTGGGAACTTCAGGTTCACATGAGTCAGGAACGAGACATGAAGCACTGCCCTGGCCAGACACCTGACAAGCCCAACAGGAGTGGGGCTTCCCCTCGGAGCAGGGACAAGTGGCCATGTCAGAGTCAGGTGTGACAACTAGCATGGAGACTTCTCTTGTCCCTAATCTCAGGAGAGAAACGTCGAAAGGAACTATTATAGTTCAAGATCCAGACTGGTTCAGGCACTCCAAGAGAATAACGTTTATGAAAATACAACAGAAGATATTATCAATGTTTACAAACATTAGTTCAGAGATATCCCACATTCCCATCAACCAGTTTCTTGCAATGGTAACAATTTATACAACTACAGTATATCAAAATAAAAAAATTAACTGGTGCAATCCACAGCCCTTATTCAGATTTCACCTTTGTCTATGCACTCATTTGTGGTTTTGTGTGTGTACAGTTCTACGTAATTTTATCACATATATAGATTCATGACATATTATCATGATATGATGCTATTATGATACCATGAGATAGCATGATGATATTATCAAGATTTAAATCTTCTGGATATGGTGATTTATTTTTTAAACTTCCATGTTGTTGGTGAAATTATTGAATTATCATTGCAGTGAAGTTCAACCTCACTCTTAATCAAAGAAATCCTATTTAATTTTAAAATATTTTTTTCCCTTAAATCAGCAACATTTTTAAACTGATAATATTCAAGTGAGTATGATGACTCAGGCATTTTCATATACTGCTTTTAAGAGTCAATATCAACACAACCATTCGGGAAACAAATAGGTATCAAGGACGTTTTAATGTTTTGTACCCTCTGATCTGGCAAGTTCCCTTCTAAATATATACCAGGAAAATAATTAGAGAATTGGACAGTTATTATGAAAAACTATGTTTACTTAGTGTTATCTACACTAGTGAAAAAAAGAAAATAGATGAAGTATAAAAAAAATAATAAGGGATTAGTTGAATAAATTAAGGCCCAGAGAAGAGTTATATTATGCAATGAAAAGTAGCATTTTGCAGGACCTTATAGCCTAAAAAAAAAAATCCCCATAATAATATGTTAAGTAGAAACAGCAGCTACAGCTCATAGCTCACAATCATTTTGTGGAGATATGTATTTAAAAAGCTCTGGGCTTCTGCTTCTGGGAAGATGGAGTAAATATGCTTTTCCCAATTCCTCTTCTAAGTACAGCTCAAAGCCCTGGATGTTATATGTAAAACAAACATAAGAATAGTCAGAAAGCTGGAGAAAAGAAGGCAGAATGGCTAGCTACCTCAAGACCCAAGGAATGATATGGTCATTTCCTGTTTGCTTCACATATCCCAGGCTTGCTGCTAAGGAAGCCAGTCACCAGTAAACAACAATAAGTACAGATTTTTTTTTTAAAGCCCTAACAAAAGCCTGCTTTCTCTAGCCAAAGGGCCAGCAAATGGCTGCCAAACAAGATAGAAAACTTTTAGACAATAACTACTCCAACCAAACACCACCAAACTACTATGGTCCCAACTTCAAACATGTCAACAAAGGCTGAGTGGGGAGCCTGAACTCTCACCCTCACCAAGCTATAATAAGGCACCCCAGCACCCCTGCCAGGGTTGTCTGTGAAGGCCAGGCAGAGAGGCTGGACTTTCATCCCCATCAGCCAGTAATGAGCCCCCCTCCAGTAATGTCAGAGGAGAGCTCTTCCATCTCCATTTGGTGTCCCCTGCTCTTCCCACTGGTGTAATGTCAGAATTCTACAGATAAGTCAGAATCTTCACCACTGCCCAATGGTGATGAGGCCACTTTCCCTCATAGTGTCAGCTGAGGCTATCCGGGGAGTAGTAACAAGGCACTCCAACCCCTCCTGGCCAGGCAGGTATCAGTGGAGGCCTAATAAGGAGCCAGAATTCCCACCCCTGACCAGGAGTAATAAGGAGCCTCCTGGTTGAGTGTCAACAGATACCAAGTGGGAAACCTGGACTTCCATCCCCACCTGGAAGTCTCGATTGAAAGTCTCAGAAAGAAACAGAAGGTTAACAAAAGACTGAAAGGGAAATTTTAGAACTGAAAAATAGAATAACCAATATAAAAAATTCAGTGAGTGGGTTCAATAGCAGAATGAAAGGAACAGAAGAAAGAATCTGTAAAATATAAGTTGGAACAATGGAAATTACCAAATCTGAATAACCAGAAAGAAACATTTTTTTTAAATGAATATATCTTCAGGGAGCTATGGGACTATAAAACAGATCAAATATTTGTGTCACCAGAATTCTAAAGAGAGGAGAAAGTAAGTGAGGCTAAAAAAGTACTCAAAGAAATAATGGCTAAAAACTTCCCAAAGTTAGCAAAAGACATGAACCTACAGATTCAAGATGCTGAGAAAGTCCCAAATAGGGAAAACCAAGAAATCTACACCATGACACATCTTAGTCAAACTTCTAAACATGAAAGACAAAGAAAATCTCTTGAAAGCAGTAAGAGAGGAATGACATGTTATCTATAGGAGCAAACAATTTGAATTACAGTATATTTCTCATCAGAAACCATACATGTAGATATCTGAAGGAAGTGGCACAATTTTCAACTGCTGAAAGAAGGAACCCTCAACACAGAACCCTACATCCAGCAAATGTAACCTTAAGGAAGGAAGAGGAAATCAAGACATCACCAGATGAAGGAAAACTAAGAGAATTTGTCACCAGCAGACCTACCCTGAAAGAATAGTTAAAGGATGTTCTCTAAACAAAAAGGAGGTAAAAAAGTAAGAACCTTGGAATATCAGGAGGGCAAAAAGAAAACACAAATACACACACACACACACACGAACCAAAAATATGGGTAAGTACAATAGAATTATTCTGCTCTTCCGTTTTTTTAATTATGTTTGAGGATTGAACCAAAAATTATAACACTGTCATACATTTAGAACATTGGTATGGTTCTAAATGTATGTGGAAGAAACAGTAAGAAAATTATAAGTGTGGGAGGGTAAAGGAATGTAAAAGTGGGTAATGTTCTATACTTCACTTGAACTAGTAAAAGGACAATACTAGTAAACCAGGATAAGTTAGTAGATATAATGTAATGCCTAAAGCAACCACTAAAAATGTTATACAAAGAGATACCACCAATACCCTGTAGATAAATCAAAATTAAATCTAAACAATGCTCAAGTAACCTGCAGAGGAGTAGGGAAAAGAAAACAGAAACAAAAAGCAGACAGAACAACCAGAAAACAAAAAATAAAATAGAACAGCAGATTTAAGCCCTAATATACTAATATTGGGTTGCCGAAAAAGTCATCATGCATTTTTGCAATGAAAAACATAGAAAAAAATACGTCATGACTTTTCCAACAACCCAATAATTACCTTAAATGGAAATGGTCTCAATACAACAATTAAAAGACACAGATTGGCAGAGTGTACTAAAAATCATGATCTAACTACGTTATTGACAAGAAACTCACTTTAAATATAGCAGTATAAGCACATAGAAAGTAAAAGGATGGAAAAAGATATACCATGAAAACATTAATTAAAAAAAAAAGTAGTGGCTATGTGAATATCAAATAAAGAAGCCTTCAGAGCAAAGAAAATTACTAGAGACAGAGAAAGGTATTATGTAACGATAAAAGGGTCAACCCACCAAGAAGATATAGCAGTCCTAAATATAGATACACCAATCAATAAAGCTGCAAATTACATGATGCAAACACTGATAAACTTGAAAGAAGAAATAGACAAATCCACAATTACAGCTGAAGACTTCAACACTTCTCTCTCAACAATTACTAAAACAACTAGAGAAAATATCAATGAGGATACAAAACTCGAAAACACATCAATCAACAGGAGCTAATCAATATTTATAGAATATCCCCACTCAACAGCAGAATACACATTCTTTTCAAGTTCCCACAGAACATATATTAAGTTAGGCCATATTCTGGGCCATAAAGCAAACCTCAACACATTTAAAAGAATTGAAATAAGACAGAGTGTGTTTTATGACCACAGTAGAATCAAACTAGAAATCAGTAACGGGAAAATCTCCAAACACCTGGAAATTAAGCAACATGCTCTTCATTTTTAAATAATCCATGAGTCAAAGAGGAAGTCTCAAGTGAAATAAATAAATGTGTGTGTGTGTGTGTGTACATACATATATATGTTAAATGGAATAAAAGTCAAAATAAAACATAACACAATATGTAAGACACCACTAAAGCTGTGCTGAGAGTAAAAATTATAGTACTAAATGCATACATTAGAAACAAGGAAAAAGCTCAAATTGATCATCTAAGCTCTTACCTCAACAATCTAGAAAAATAATAGTAAAAAAAACCCAAAGCAAGCTTAAGGAAGGAAATAATAAAGAGAAGAAATCCATCACATTGAAAACAGAAAAACAATAGAGAAAATCAATGAAACATAGAACCAGTTTCTGAAAAGATCAATAAAACTGACAAAATTTTAGCAAGATTGACAAAAGACAAAACGAGAGAAGCGAGAAGTCAAATTACCAATATCAGGAAAGACAGGGCTATCACTACAGACCCTGCAACCAACAAAAGACTAATAAGGCATACTATGAATAACTATACATGTAACAAACATTGACAACTGAGACAAACAAGACCATTTTCTCAAAAAACCACCACAACTCACCCAAGTTATCAAGATTTTGCCAGGCTACTCATTTTAAGAATCCCAGCAATAGGTTAGTTGAAGCATTAAAACAATGTCTTTTCATTTTCTTATCTTTGAAAACAAACCATAAACATTCCCTCTAAACCCTTCGTTTGGCTTATCTTGTTCAAACTGCAAGTTTCTGGCTCAAGCCCAGGTTTACTTAATCCGAATCATGGAGGGTGGGGCTAAAGCAAGAGCATCTTGGGTATTCTACAGCCTCCATCTCAAGAAGCCAGGAAGCCCAAATAACCCTGATAATTGTCAGGATGTTACCTTTCATTCGTTCTTGTTTTATCTTTTGTTACCAACACATGAGTGAAAGATAATTGCCACCACTGAAGGGCTTTTAGCTTTGCTCCAAAAGACAAGGATGATGTAATACTATGGCAAACAAGTTTTTCACAAAACGAAATATGGAAAAACCATCCACAGTGGGAAAGGGGGAAAATGCAATTTCCCTTTCCCACTTTTCTTGTCCATTACTTTACCCACCTATGTATGTATCCACACTTTTGATTGGCTGGTTTGTTTGTTTGCTTGCTTCTACTTAGGCTCCTCGTTAAATTTGTTACATGTAATCAGTTTGAGTATTATATCCCGGAATCAGGTACACTGTCCTTCCACTACTCCACACAGCTATATTCTTGACTGTATTGTGGTAAATCAGTTGTGTGTGTCCCCACGGGATGGTTATGAGATAATGGAAAGATTCCCATCGACATCAAGGATGCAAAGTTTCTTTCAAAGATGGTTATATAAAGCAGACAATAATACAAATAGAAGCAAAACCTCCTAGGTCTCCCCACTTTGCACAGGGGGATGCACTAGTGTGGATAAAACACCCCACTGCAGAGGAGAAATTGCTGGGCATGAGACACTTTCTTTCCTATTCTCATGGAGATCTGATGCCTGTCTGCTCTGGAAACCTCCCAGGCTATGTCTGACTACAAAACACCCCCAAATCCTTCCTAAGTGTGTACAGCAATGCCAGGAAAACAAAGGTCCTTTTTCCAGAAGCATGACCCCCCACACTGTGGCTTCTGGACAGTCCATTCCTGTAACTGTCATTTCCAAAACATGTCAAGCCTCAGGCACTGTGGTTTCTGGAAGTGCCACAAGGAAAACCAACAGAAGAGGAGTGATGCCATTTGGCAAAAGCAGACGTTTCATTGCCAAGTACTTAACAATGTGCTAAGAGGCAGACACAGTGTTACTGATATTCTAGAAGCCTTTGGAAAACAAGACCAAGGCCAATTTACTCTCCCTGCTCCTTTTTCTCACTCCTTAGTCCAATTCAAACAGGGTCACTGCCTCCTGCAGTCAAATTGGCTGGCCTTGTCTCCTGCTTCATTGAGAAAATTTAGGCCAACGGACATAAACCATCTCAGCTTCCTTTTTGCTGTATATGAACTCGGATTTTCTACCTTAGCCTCCTTTAAGAAGTGGTAAGACATAGTAGTCAAGGCCATGACCTCTGAAACCAGATTAGACGACTACCTACCATCTGTGTGATCTTGGGCAGTTATTTAACCACTCTATACCTCAATTTTCTAGTCAGTAAAATGGGGACAATAATAATACATACCTCACAGAGTCCTTGCGAAGAAGAAAGGCTAACCTTTACTAAATATTTTGAAAGCAGTCAAAACGATGCCTGGCATGTAGTAGATATATATATCAGCATTCACTATCATCATTCCAATCTCAGAGAATGAAGAGTTCGTCTCTTTTAGAGGTAAATTCCTGCATCTGTGCCTGTGATGCCATTCTCATCATCTCCCACAAGAGCTGACCCCATCGGCATCTTCTTCCTCTATCTGCAAGCTCTCCCTCTCCCCTAGCTCCCTCTCCTTAGCCTTAAAGATGCAAGAGTGTATACATATAGTCTCGGGACATGGAGTAGAGAGCGGGAACGGATTCAATGGAATTGTAATAGATAAGCATGATATCGGGGGTGGGAGGGCAATAGATGGGGGGAGTGGGGTTGTTACCTGGTGAGGGTGAAAAGGGTAATTAGTGTATTGTTCTGTACACCTGAAACTAACAATAAAAAAAAAGTCGAACTTAAAAAAAAAAAGAAAGCTGCTAAAAGAATGAATCTTAAAAGTTCTCATCACAAGAAAAAAATTTTGTAACTATATAAGGTGACAGATGTTAACTAGATTTACCATGATCATTTTGCAATGTATACAAATATGGAGTTATTATGCTGTAGACCTAAAACTAATATAATATCGTATGTCAAGTATACCTCAATTAAAAAAAAATACACTACAAAAGAAAACCAAAAAAAAAAAAAAAGATGCATGAGTGTGGAGGAGTTCAAGAAGGGTCCACAGAGCAAGCTAAACTGAAGTTGGACTTGAAGACTAGGTAGGAATTTGCTAAATGGAAGGAAGGTAGCAAGGAATTGGTGGGGAGATGCAGGGTGGGGTTTCAAGCAAAGGAAAGAGCAACTGCAAAGAGCTCTCATATTGCATGGGGTGCTTGAGGAGTTGTGCAGGTGGTCATGGTGGAGAGTGCCTGGAGGGAGTTCCTACAGGTGAATCTCCAAGGCAGGGTCACAACCTCAACTGCCTATGGAACCAGGAAGGTAGCCTTGGTTCCCACCTAAAATCAGAGCCTGAGGCAGGGGCTTAAGCAGGTGGTTCATTTTAGGAGGTATTCCCAAGGAATGAGAGTGAGGGAGTAGAAAGAGTAAAAACGGGGAGAGAAAGCCAATCCCAAGATTAAGGTGGATCTGGTTACTGCTGTGGAAAAAGGCCGCTTTTTTTCCACTGGGGACTCTTGAAGAGCTATATAGAATTACTCTGTAGAATACACCTCAGAATTACCCACCTGAGACATAAAAGTGGGACGTATTTATCAACTAGCTCTTCATCCTCATTACTCAGGGGTTGCCCTACAGGGTAGGAGGAACACTTTCACATGGACCAGTAGCTGTGCATCTGTATCAGCAAGGTGAGTGAATTCCTTCCTACACCCCACCCTGCAGCATAAGAGAGGCTATGGGCAGAAAGTAAGATTTACAGTAACAAAAGCCTCGGGGGGGGGGGTCCAATACAGAAGAGACAGTTACAAAATAGAGAGCTCATGCTCCTTCTGAAGAGTGCAGCCACACTCGTTTCATCTAATTTATACAGAAAGGCTGGCCAATGTGGCCAAAAATCCACATGTTTATGTTAAATCCCTTGACCTTGCTCACTTGCTAGCTAATTCTATTTTTCCTAAAACACTGTGGGACCAGACAAAGCATATCTGCCAAATTCAGTCCTAGGCTCCTCCTTTGTGGCCTCTGCTTGAAGAAGGCTCTGATTTAGTTCAATGACAATAGAATTTAAATTTTTGCCCATGGGGAACCAGTTTAAGTTTTCAAGCAAAAGAATGTCATGGCCAGATTTTACTTGGAAATAGGCCTCTTCTGCAAATGCTTGGCTTTTCCTCTTCAGTCCATCCGACCATGAATTCCAAAGTGGCAACCACCTGCGATAGGGCAGTTACAGTGCACAAATCTCTCCTGGAACCCAGCACAGGCCACTTTTCTGACTGGTAGTGACTTTGCAAAAGTCCTTGAGCCCAAAGATGAATTCCTGTTTTCCTTGCCAGCTACCAAGTGATAAAGTGGTGATCACATGCAAATAAACATGAAGCTGCTCATTCTCTCTCCTCGGTCAGCTAAGAGACACCTGGCAGGAGGGCATGGTGATGAAATCCAGAATGGCATTAGGCAACAGCAGTTCTGAGAGTGCCTATCTGCACAACACAGTGAATGTCTCCCAAGGCCCTGCTGATAACCAAGCCCAATAGCTGGATACTGTCCTGCCAACAACCAGAGAGAATTCCTAGGGAACAAACTTAATCAGTCCTCCTGCATAAGCGGAGGAAGAGAACAGAGAAAGAACAGCATCACATTCAGCATTCAGCAAATGAAACCCCCCCACCCCCACCCCTGGTTGCTGACTACACATGCCCACCCCCACACACACACCCCGACCCCACGCTAGAGGATTGGGAGTCCCAGTGAGAAATGGAGCCATTTCTTCTCCCCAGGAAAGTCTTTGTCCTTCCAGCTTAATCCATCCAAAACAGGATATATATAACTAAGGTGTCACTGCTTGCCTTTTAAAATATAATTCTGATAGAGCAGTGCACTCTACAACTTTGGTTGTTTGTTTCAACTCTCTAGAGCGTATTTTTTAAGCTGTATCCTGGGTGAATTAATTCATAGCTAGAATGACACAAGAATGAATTTAGCAATTCTGGGAGACAGACAAGGAAATATGGTTAAATAAGAAGTGCTACAATACATATTACAAGTAGAGGTGCAGAAATTCTCCAATCAAACATAGAAACAACATATTTAGAAATACATGGGAAAAGGATTAAAAGGATAGACATTATGCTAATAACAGCCAGTTACCTCTGGGAAGGGAAAAAGTGGGATTAGGGAAATGGGGAGGTGAAGAAGTGTTTCCCCTTTTCAAAAGGGTTTGAATATTTGAGAGTGAAAATGTATATTAAGCCTACTTACGTGATTGAATGTGTACTTAAGTAATAAAAAAAAAATTTCCTCTCTCTCTCAGAAAGTCCCTTCAGGTCACATAAATATACTTTAAATAGCCAATCCAGTTGTGATTTTAATGCTCCGTTCCACAACTTATTTGCAAAAATGCAGAGTGATTGGATAGATGAATAATTTGCCCCGAGATGCCACTGGAAGATCAGGAATTATCCCAGTTTTGACCACAATGACATTGGAGAGTTGGTCAGAAAAGCCCATGTGATTAAACAAAATACGGAGTTCTCTTCCTTCAGAAGCAGTAGCTTTGCGCACTCACAGCCCACGCGCTGCTGGGTGGGCAGATGGGTGAGTGGGTGGCAGCTTCCCTGGGGGACAGTCCCAGGCTGATGCTGACAGTGGAGCCCTACACGGTCTCACTGAGCCCAAAGATGGAAACTCAGCACCCTGCAGCGCGTTCTTCTTACTACGCATTCTTTCTGGTAAACTGCACTATTTTCATTCAAAATTTCAAAGCTTTCTTGAGTGGTGAGGAAAATTTCCAACAAATATTAAGATGATGTTAATAAAGTGCTTTTTAGAAGATTATCTGATTTGTAGTTAGTGCCTTCAAATGTTTGTTAAGTAAATTAATCTCTATGGACTAAGAACTAGTTGTATTTAAAATAGGACAGGGCCAGCCGAATGGCGCATTTGGTAAGAATTGGCTTGGGACGCCAGAGGGCCCCAGTTCAGATCCCACATATGAGGGCCAGTGACACTGCCCTCCACAGCTAAGATGCTGAACAACAGCTCAACCTGGAGCTGGGGCTGCCGTGAGTCACCGGCGACGGCATAGGCTGCAGCCCCTGTGGCAGTGGGTTGCCATGGGCTACTGTGTGTAGCAAGCAGTCAGCGTGAGGTGCCAGCAGCCGCCGTGAGCGGCCATCCAGAAGCCAGCAACTGATCTGCCTCGCCCGGGAAGAGCGCAATGATGGTGCCAACTTGGGCCAGTGAAAACAACGTCCTCCACAACTAGACTGAAGAACAAAAGGACAGCAACTTGTCTGTTCCCCTTCCCCCAATTCCCCAGCACTGTTCCCATCCCCCCAATTCCCCAATTAAAAAAAAAATCTTTAAAATTGGACAAAGTATCTGCTCAAGTGTTTTGATAATTTATTGGATTAGAAGCTCCATCCTGTTGTAGCCCCTTGTGAGTAAAACTGTCCTTTTTGGAGTGGCATCCCAGTAAAAGACAAGCGACACACACAATGCAGACACGGCTGTTTGTGTCCAAGCAATCATTCTAAATCTTCGCTAGATATTACAGTCACCTAAGATGTTTGTTTTTTTTTAAATCCCTGGAGTACCGGGAACACCCAAGAGCAGTTAAATAAAAATCTCTGGGGCACAACCCAGGCATAAATTTGTTGTTTTTAACTTCCCAGGTGCTACTAAGTTTGAGAACAGCTGCTCAAACTTGAATACACTTATGAATCACCTGGGGATCTTGCATAAAGATAGGTTCTAATTCAGTAGGTCTGGAGTGGGGCCTGGGATGCTGCATTTCTAACAAGCTCCAAGGCGATGTAGCAACTACCTAGTTTGTAGAGTCTATGGAGAGACATGAGGTCTGACAATGAACTTTGCAAACTTGTTGCAACAGTGAGCTTTAGCTGAATCGGTGTTTTATTTCTTCCAAAAATATCAGAATGATATACAGCAAAATGTTAGGGTTTTATAGTGCTGAGGCGTGCAGAGATAATTACATGTCTGTCTGTTTGGTTATCCCCTATAATTTGCATATATGAAATATAATTTTTAAAGTTTTTAATTGTTGTACACCCATGTTCATAGCAGCATCATTCACAATAGCCAAAAGGTGGAAGCAACCCAAATGTCCATCGACAGATGAATGGATAAACAAAATGTTATCTATCCATTCAATGGAACGTCATTCAGCCTAAAAAGAAAGGAAATTCTGACACATGCTACAACATGGATAACCTTGGGGCATTATTCTAAATAAAATAAGGCATTCACAAAAGGACAAATACTGTATGGTTCCACTTATATGAGGCACCTATAGTAGTCAAATTCATAGAGACAGAAAGTAAAATGGCAGTTGCCAGGGGCTGGGAGGAGGGAGGAATGGGGTGTTCTTGTTTAATGAGTTACAGAGTTTCAGTTTGGCAAGATGAAAAGAGTTCTGGAGATGGATGGTGGTGATAATTGCACAACAATGTGAATGTACTTAATGCCACTGAACTGTAGACTTAAAAATAAAGTGATCAATTTAATGTTATATATATTTTACCATAATATCTTCAAGTTTTTAATTTTAAAAAATCATGAATTATATATATATATTGTGTGTGTGTGTGTGTGTGTGTATCTTCATCAATAGAGGACCAATAAAAGAAATTTTGGAAATCATACAAGGGAATGCCATACAGTCAAAAAGAATGGGATAGGTCTGTATGTACTAGTATAGAATATTGCCAAAGTACACTGGTCACTGGGAAAAAACTGTGTATGAAATGCCACCATTTATACTGCATAGAATATCTCTGAAAAATATCTCAGAAGCTGGTAACTGTGATCACCTCTGGGGAGGGAAATGACAGCGTGAGTTCAAAACATATTTATTCAGAAAACCCAGCTGATTTTTTTAACAGATCAATTCTCTAAATTATCCATACCGACAGGGAAAAATATAACTGGAATTCACACCTACTACCCCAATTCTAAGCAACCGAATTTCAGAGAGGTTAAGTGAAATGCCCAAGAGCACACGAGACAGCACTGGACCCAGTTATTCCAGTATGTACTTTTTCTAAGTGTTTGAAATATTCAATAAAAGACTTAAAAATATGTCTCCTTCTGTACTGCTAGCTTATAGAAGCAGAAATCATTATGTTCTTGCCCAAAATAAATTGTGAAAACTTTAGTATTTTTAGTTTAGTTTTTATGTGGTCAGCATGATTTCCACATGTGTGATAACATTTGCCCCTGCAAATAATTTTTTAAATGTTCAACAATCTTCTTTGATAAAAGGTTTCTCTAGTCCTTTTCTTCCCGTTTTGGGGCTTTCATTGACTATTATTTTAATCTAGTTTCCAATGTTTGTTGTTCACATACCCAAAAATGTATGAATAATGGGTTTTTTAAAGCAAAAGACATTTTTAAAAATCAGAAAAAAATCACACACACACACACACACATATGCATATATACACATACAATACATATATATGTATCCTGATTCCCAATCCACCCCTCTTCCCACTCTGCATAGTTCGGCAGTAAAAGAATACCTTCCATGATGCCCCCTAAAGACATGATGTCTGTCTGTCCTTGCTTTGAGGATAAAAACTCCTCTCCTCCGCTAGGTGGTTTTTAGCCAAAGATCCTGCTTCAAAGGTAGCGTACCAACCACATTCAAACTGCTAACTGTAAGACTTAGAGAGTCCACAGGGTGGCACTAGATACCTTTGGTCAAAGTCCATAACCTATAAGCTATATATTTCTAGAAAACAGGGATGGAGAAGAGCCTCTGGCATCGGCAAAGATTAAAAATTGAAGCTAATATTAAAAACATCTTGTTCTTTCTGGAGGGTCAGCCACCAGCCGAAACACATTTGGAGCTCTAATTGCATACTTAATGGCATCCAAAATGCCAAGCAGAAGTTAGAGACTGCCTGCCTACGGGGGAGCACGACCCAATAGCAAATTTTCATCTGCTCCTTTGGACTTACTTCATTACAAGTATTTAATCTTCTTAAACGTGTTTACATATGCTCCCGAATACATACTCTTTCTCTCTCTCTCTTCCTCTCTCTCTCTCTCTCATATATATATATGGGCTGGAGGGGAGTCGTTATTAATATATTAATATATATAAAAAATACATACTCGTATATCTTTTCTTTTACACATGCACCAAAACACACCATGGAGTGCTTTTTTAAGTGATTTTTTTGTAAGGAATCATAATCACATTCCTATTAAATTATATTTACATTTCACAAGTTTCCTGTCTTCATCTTTTAGTAACTTCCCAATTTTCAAGTTTATGAATATCCTATAAATAGGCATAAAACTTGGTGGGCTCTCAATTCAGATAAAAATCTTAAAATTTTAAAAACCACCACAGGGCCGGCC